>NC_143133.1:97905281-98056796 GCF_059928025.1 Delphinapterus leucas
CCAAACTACCAGCAGAATTCCCTTCCCAAAATATACTGGTGCTTAAAAACGTTATGATCTAAAGCTGACTCACAGATATAGAGAACAAACTAGTGGTTACCAGTGGGGAGAGGAGGAGCGACCATATAGGGATGGGGGAGTGCGAGGTACAAACTACTGGGGTGTAAGATAGGCTCAAGGGTGTATTGTACAACACAGGGAGTATAGCCAATAATTTGTAATAACTGCAAATGGAAAGTAACCTTTAAAAGTTGTATAAAAATTAAAATTTTTTCTTAAATTTCAACCAATGTGAATGGATAAAAAAAAAATTTCTTTAAAAACCTTATGATCGGGCTTCCCTGGTGGCGCAGTGGTTGAGAGTCTGCCTGCCAATGCAGGGGATGCGGGTTCGTGCCCCGGTCTGGGAAGATCCCACATGCCGCGGAGCGGCTAGGCCAGTGAGCCATGACCGCTGAGCCTGCGCGTCCGGAGCCTGTGCTCTGCAACGGGAGACAAAAAACAGAAAACAAAAAACTTATGATCTAAAAGACAGAGTATACAATCCTTTAGGGTGATATTCAAGACACTTTCCAATTTGGAACCAAGAAACATTTAAGGCTTATCTTACCCCGTTCTCACTATGAATACGTGAGCCTAAGTTCTAACCAAGCTGGCTTGCTTCGGTTATACTGAGAACTTTCATACTCCCATGTCTTTATTTATGCTGGAGTGCCACTGCCTTCACGTCATCCCACAACACTTGGTGAAATATTCTCTCTCAAGACTTGTTCAATGCCACCTCCTCTCTAATGCCTTTCCTAATTCCTTAGACCAAGTACTCTACTAAGAGTTGAGCAGCCCTTAGTAGAAAGTTAGACCCCAAAATGTCTAACAGGCAAAATGCAAATACTTTATAACCTTTTTCTTCAGAAACATTTAGTGAAGGCCAACCATGTACCAGGCACTGTAATAGGTGCCAGGAATATAGAGGTGAGCAGGGCAGGTAAGATTAGTTTCAAGGAACTTCAATTTTGGTGGAGAAAATAAACAAATAGTTAAAATATATATATAATTTCAGACACATGAACAAAGTACTGAAGTACTGTGCTGGAGTAGCTAGGGGGATAAGGGGGAATTTTATATTAGTTGTCAAGGGAAGGCTTCTCTCGAGAGGTGATATCTGAGTTGAGACCCAAGTAATAAAACAATGTCTCACAATATCAGTTTTGGTTTTTTAACGTTAGCTGGGTATTAGTGTAGAACATTTTAGAAGAAAAAAATGAGTCCCCATCAACTAAAGCTCTCACCCTCTCCTCCCTATGGAAATAGCAGAGGTACAAGAGCAAGCAAGCCCCATGATACAAGTGCTTTTCACAATTCTGCTAATATCTCATTGGCTGAAGTAAGTCACAAGGCCAAGCCCAGGATGTGGTAAAGGGCAAAGTTGTATAGAAACAGGGATGGGAGGAACATTTTGCTAGAGTGGCAAATAACATACCTGGATTCTAGCACTATATTTGCCACCAAATGTGTCATGTTAAGCATGTCACTTTCTCTCTCTGGGTCTTAGTATTCTCATGTATAAGATGAGGTTACTTGATTAAATAATTCCCAGATTCAAGTTCTAAATTTCCCCAGATCCCTTAATTTATTTATTTTTAATTGAACATCCTTTAATTTTGGAAGGCTTAGATGGCCTGTAAAGCAACTGCGTGAATAAATACCCAAATCTGCTATGAAAAGAACTAACTTCTGTAATCAGGTCTTATAAATGCTTCAAAACCCTGTGTTCACCTTAGTGATGTGGTTGAGCAATTAAGGTAGCAGGGAAAAAGAATCACAATGGGGCAGCAAGAGGATCACAGTTCACTTGTGGACTCCTACATGGGCAATTTTTCTACCTCTACAAGAGGATGCTTGGGCACTCGGAAAAGTGTAATGATTACAAACTTGGACTCTGGAGTGAGCGCTCAGATGCCCAGGTGGGATTCCTGGCTGTCCCATTCACCAGCCGAGTGACTTATCTTTCTTTCAGTGGCTCAGTTTTCTCATTTTTAAAAACACAGTAATAAGAGTATATACTTCGTATTACTGAGGTGAGTATTAAATGAGATACTACACATAAAGTTTAGGAAGGGTGCCTGGAACACAGTGCTCAATAATAATATCAGCTATATGTGTTACTTGTTTAAGCTTACCTGAAAGCCAGGTGTATATGTGTTTATATAAATATATATGTATATATGTGTGTATATTATATGTATGTGTATATATGTATATATAGTGTATGTATACATATAGCACATGCATATATATGGATTTAAATATAACATTATACATGAGTCCCTATTGTCTTACATCCAGCCCACTTCACTCCTCCTGGCCTCTGTAGACATTTGCATTTTCAGCCTCTACTTCAGAAAATTCTGAAGGCTCCTCCAGTTTCTCCAAATGAGCACTGAGCTCTGGATAGATGTTAAACCATTGGTCATATTCTGATGGTTCTTTAAGCAGGTGAAGGAAAACTCAGCAGGAATATACTCCCATTTTTTTAATGCCCAGAAAAAGAAGCAGCAGCTCCTTTTTCCCCTTACTGTAGGCTTTTAGACATCATGGTTATGAAATATGGTTGCAACATTCTTTTAAATCCATTTAAGCAGCAGTCACCCTCCTTCTCTCCTCCCTAACACCCCCACTCCCTGATACTATTAAGCCTTTCACAGGTATCAATCGTCAGGAAGTAGGAAGAACTGCACTTTAAAAGGATTTTAAATAATGTCTCCAAGAAATATAGCAGCAGATTGTTCAATGGGGATTATCAACCGAGAGTGTGCTAGAGGGGGGAGGGTTCTCTTTTAAAAGGTCTTTAAATAATGTAAGTGGACTCCTTGGCAACATTCCTCAGAGCCATTTAAAGAGCGGATATCTGTGTTGCACCGACCCACCAGGAGTGCGCACCCACAAAAGAGATGCAAGGGAGACACACGGCAGTAATGTTCCCATACCCTTGACATTGTCATAGGACAAAGAGTGCAAGCTTTCTCCAAAATGTTGAGAGTATCAAAGCCTTACTTACTAATGGGATGCTTGCTCCTTCCAGGAGTCAAGTCAAATAACCCCAGAGAATACTCGAATATTGGCTCAGTGACCTTTGAGGGGAAAATACATTTTCTGTGCTTCCAAGAGGGTCTCGGGAAACGGGTCTTACTTTCTCTTCTCCTCACTTCTTCATAAAACTAAATTTGAGGTCAAAAATCAACAAAATCGTCACAGCCTACTCTGTCTTTTTTCAATCAGTCCATTGCCAACTCCTTCTCTGGTCCAGCCTCCCTGATATACGCAGGATAAGTAGAAGAGGAAGTCTCTGGCATGTGATAGAAGTTCAGGGCGTTGGCTTTGGAACCAGAAAATCCGAGTTTAAATTCTAGTTCTGTCACTACTGATGACTTTAGGAAAATGTTATTACCCCCACTGAGCCTCAGTCTTCTCAGCTATAAAACAGGAATGAACTATGCCTCCTGCTAGCATCGTTCCTAGGGTTCAATGGGATCAGTGTGTAAAGCAAGTAGCTCCACACCTAGTACTTTCTAAATATACAATCCATGGTACTCAGAGCTCTGTGATTTAGAGGCTGTGACTTGGTGAGTGTAATTTGAATTGTTTAAGGTACAGGAGAGGCCTGTCTTGATGAATCTGAAGTGGTGAGCTCAAGAGTTGAGTCTGATATACAGCTGGCACCAAGGACATTGTAAGGATGGTTTTAAGGACAGTTATGTGCTGCCTGAGAACTGGGGCGCCAAGTGAAGCTTTCCTCTTGAGATGGAAAAATGAACAACTAAGTCAAATATCAAGGTGGGCATGGGGTCCTTTCAGCCATTTTACAGATAGACCTTGCACAAATTGCAATGGAAGGAAGTTGTAGGAGAATGATGTTTCTTCCTTGTCTCAGAGATCAAACATAAAGCAGAAAAGACAGCTCAAAGACTCATTGTTCTCCTTTACAGCCTAGAAGAGTTTCAGAAAAGAGAAGTACCTTTATCCAGTGGACCCCATGTACATTGCATTCTTGGGAAATTGTGACATGTTAGAGCCAGGATCAAAGAACACCCCCAAAGAAGGACACTGAGCTGACAGGTGAGTGGAAATAATGCAGCTCAAATGATGTGAGGGAAAATGATGTTCCTTTAGCATTCAGACAGTGGAACAGGTCTTGTGTCATTGACCACAATGACAGAAAGTCAAACTGAACCCCATTAAAGAAAAATAGCCATCTATTTTAGTTAGCCCAGCAGGCACCTAAAAGCTCCTCTCAGTATGAAAAAAAATGGAAGGGCACTTGAAAAGATGGAGGTCTCAGTTCTAATGACTGTGTTTGCACCTCCTGGAGAGGATGGATCTCTCTTTTAAATATGAAGGATTGATTCTGAAAATAGTCTTCTCTGCTGTGTTAGTTCCTTTCCTGCCTTTCAATGACAAGAGGACATGATTAGGTGAGGACCTTTTCAGTTAACTGAGATGAACCAAAACAAGGAAACCATTTTTTAACAGCAAAAAGCTGGCAGAACCTTATTTGTTCTAATAATTTAATTCCAGTGTGTTAAACAACAGTGCTACCATAGGAGAAATTTAAGACAAAAGCATCAGAGAAATAGGGGAAAAAATCTTTGGAGATTTTATAAAAGCACTTCAGAGAACTTTTTACAAAATTCTTGCTACTGGAAAGGAAAAGTAGAAATTATCTCTTTAACTCTTTTTCTAGTTGATACTCCAGGTATCTTGGTCTTCCTGACCATCACCTGTTATAGAAACATAGATTGACTTTTTGGCCCTTATCAAATAAAGCAGAAGTCTGAAGCAACTACCCAGATAACTGAAGCCCCAAAAACACTTTGGCTTCAACTATGGCTATGTGAGATCTGTAGAGAATTTTCAAAATTTTGATATTAATTCACCATGATAAATAGAAGTTCTTTCAAGCCATAGGTCCCAATCATTATCATCGTTGCTATAATTCAGCTTTACAAATGAAAATGGAAAGATTTACACTTACATACTTCTCAAACTTAACAGGCAAAAGTATTTTTTCCTAGACAGAGTGTGATTTCACCTTTTAAAAGAAAATTTTTATAACAATATTTTAAAATTTTTTGTTTTATTTTGGAGTGTAGTTTATTTACAATGTTGTTAGCTTCAGGTGTACAGCAAAGTGATTTAGTTATACATATTTATATATCTATTCTTTTTCAGATTCTTTTCCCATACAGGTTATTACAGAGTATTGAGTAGAGTTCCCTGTGCTATACAGTAGGTCCTTGTTGATTATCTATTTATATATATATATATATATATATATATATATATATATATAAGTAATGTATATATGTTAATCCCAACCTCCTAATTTATCCCTTTAGAAAAGGGACATACCTTGACTTCAACTTATATTTTAAGCTCTTGATAGAGTCCTGATAACTTACAAGCTAACTTAAGGCAATCAGCATCTTATTTGATCCTTCAAAACTTTTCACTACTGAAAAAGCCATGTTCTGGGCAAAAGTTACCTGCCTGCTCATGCCTTATATTTGACTTTATAGATCAATATAATATGCAATGTCTATAATAACTGCTGCTATCTAGCAAAGCAAAGATATATATCTGTCTACTAAAAACAAGGTAAGGAACCATACTTTTAAGCATCAGACCTCAAAGTCTGGCTTTACCTGGAATCATAAGGAGGGGATGGGAGATAATATTTTTTGGTAGTGAAGCGTTATTGGTTTTAGAGCACTTCAGTAGGTGTTGGGAAGGAGAGAAGGAGTTGTGGGTATAGAGAATAACTTCAGAAGGTTCTACCACAATGCAAGAATAACAAGATAAAATCCAGCTTCAGAACCCCAGTACTTGGAAAAAGAGTGAAATTGCACAATACGATAAAAGGCAAGAAGCATGTACCCATGTTAGGTAAGAATCTTTTCGGGCCAATGCTGAGTTGAAGCCAATGACTCATTGAAATACTGGCAAGTTCCTGCCCTTGGCACTGATTCTTTAAACAAAGAGAAGAAATCTGAAAGGTAGCAAATCTGATTACCCTGCACTGGACAAGCTACAGTGCTTGCCTTACTCTGCCTGTTGGTTGTGTTGATTCCAAATCATACAAGGTGGTTAGGCCCACAGCTTAAAACATCCCCATGGTGTCTCAATGATTAACTCAGCAGCTTGAGCTATTCCAAATGTTGCTCTCTTGTCAGAGAAAAAGAATAAATACATTGGGTGTGAGTGATGGCCAGTGAGGGAAAGCTGGAATGTTTACTCAGCCCCAGTGTTCTGTGAGCTGAACAGCTTTCCAAAGCCACTTTTTTCCCCCCTCCAGATGTTCCTGAGGAAGATGCAAATGAGCATATTTTAATATTGCAAAACTGTTAAATCCTGTCCAAGGAACCTAACAGAATGTCATCAAGCCCAGCAAGTCTCCTCTCTGATGGGGAATGTCTGTATTGCTATCAATCATCTAATCAGAGAAGTCATAATGAAATAGATGCTGTTTTCTTATTTCAGAACAACAGACATTTCTCAAGTATTCTCGTGCATATCATCATTTATTTTCTCATACTTCTGGAGGCTCAAAAGTCCAAGATCAAGGTTCCTCCCGGGTTCACATTCTGGTAAAGTTCTCTTCTGTCTTGCAAATGGCCACCATCTCACTATGTTCTCATATGGCCTCTCTTCAGTGTGTGCACACAGGGAGAGACAGAGGGAGAGAAAGAGGGGGAGGGAGGAAGGGAGGGGGGGGAAAGGGGGAAGAGAGAGAAAGAAAAAGAGAGAGAGAGAAAGAGAAAGAGAGAGAGAGATCTTCCTCTTCTTATAAGGCCACCAGTCCTATTAGATTATGGCCCCACCCTTGTGACCTCATTTAACTTTAATTACCTCCTGGAGGCTTTAATCTCCAAATATAATTACATTGGTTTGGGTCTCAACATTTGAACACAATTCAGTCTGTACATTAAGGTTCACTCTTTGTGTTGTACACTTTTATGGTGAATACAAGACAAATGCATAATGTCTTGCATTCACCATCACAGTATCATACAGAATAATTTCACTGTCCTAAAAATCCCCTGTGCTTCACCTATTTATTCCTCATTCCTCCCCCCCCACCCACCCCTGACAACCACTGATCATTTTCCTCTTTCTACAGTTTTACTTATCTGGCTGTTTTGATCATTGTAGACAAGCAAACTGAGCAAAAGTATGTATTTAAAAGTCTCCATACATAATCTCTCAAGGCTTCATCTAAAAGAAGGTAAAGAGTTTGAACTAAAAGAGCTTTTAGGTCCTATTTCAGACAAGGTACAATATATTATGATTTATCCTTTGATTTTCCTATCAAAAGAGGAAGCAATTTTCTAAACTCCTGTTGACATGAACTTAGTACTGTTTAATACACATAGGCCTCTGTACGTTATCTCTTATTCATCGTAAAATAATTTCCGGTATTTCCTTCTTTTGTTTTCTCTGCCTAATTTAAACTTAGAATTCAAGACCAAATTCATATTTATTAAAGTATCAAATTACAACAGATGTTCAAAAATGCAATTGCATGTATGATCAGTTCCAAGAAAATCCTATAAAAGTAAATTCACTCTATTATTCCCATTAAAAGATAATCTACTGAAATATTTATTTAAATAATGCACTCTCCGGGCTTCCCTGGTGGTGCAGTGGTTGAGAGTCGGCCTGCCGATGCAGGGGACACAGGTTCGTGCCCCGGTCCGGGAAGATCCCACATGCCACAGAGCAGCTGGGCCCGTGAGCCATGGCCGCTGAGCCTGCACGTCCAGAGCCTGTGCTCCACAACGGTGAGAGGCCCGCGTATAGCAAAAAAATAAATAAATAATAAAAAAGAATGCACTCCCCTAGTATATTTTAAATTAGATTAAATTACAAAAATGAATTTGATTTATCAGTTCTCGGCTCATTTATAGCTACACCTGTGCTAATAAAAATCATCAATGTGGTAGAATAACAGAATTAAAAAATTGTAAATCTAGTTTTCCATATTTACTCACTAAAGCTTTTGCAGGGAGAATGTTCTTCATTAGGAACCAAATCCTCCTACTTGTGCTATAACTCTGTCTTAAATTGTGCGAAGGTTTTAAAATATGTATGCAAATTCTCTGACACACTTTCCAACAAATCTGGGCCAATTTAGTAATGATCTTGTAATCAAAAGAATGTAGCAAAAGTGATGCTGTACAAGTTCAAAGGCTAGATCCAAAGGACCATATGGCTTTCACCCAGTTCTCTTGGGAAATTCACCTTGGGGAAAGCTAGCCACCATGTAATAAGAATGACCACCTTGATACTTCCATGCTGGAGAGGCTGCCTGTACGTTCTCAGGTCGCCACTCTGAGCTGAGCTCAGCCATTAAGTCACTCCAGCCCAGCCCTCAGGTATGTGCGGGAGGGGCCTTCAGATGATTCCAGACCCCAGCTGTCAGCCTCAGCCTTTGAGAACTCCCACCTGAGGTTCCAGACATCATGGAGTGGAGACAAGTCACCCCCACTGTGCCCTGCTTGAATTCCTAACCCAGAGACTACATGAGCATAATAAAATGATAAATTCTTGTTTTATGTCGCTAAATTTTAAGGTAATTCATTATAATGGCAGTAATAACTGGAAGAGTTTGGTTCTCCCAAAAGCAGACTGTAATTAGGATTTGATTGCAAGAAGATTATTTGAAAGCTGATCCCAGGAAGCATCAGTTGGAGAGTAGGGGAATGGGACAGGGAAGGGAAGAAAGCCAGTATCAGCATGTTAGTGAGCAGGTTACCACTGTGGTCAATGGGGTCCTTTGCTGCTGGGGACCCCTGGAAGATGGTGTAGAAAATGCCTCCAAGTTGTCCTGCCTGATGGATGATGAAACTAGGGTATTTATCTATCATTGGTTGAGACATGTTCTGGGGTGTTAACATCCAGGCACCTGACCTGTCCTACACATAGGTGAGCCCTCTCCTGTAGAGTCATAGGAACGTGTAGTAAGAGGTTATGGGTTGGGAATGTTGAGTGCAGTGGGGATATAGGTGGAACCTTAAATACACCAAGCAGGAGATCTTAAACTGGAGTCCACTGTGCCGTGGTTGGGTTTCAATGACCCACCAACCTCTGGAAACTATAGTTGAAATTCTGCATACATGAGCACATGTGTATTTTTCTGGAGAAGGAATCCAGGATTTCATCAGCTTCTCTAAGTGGTCTATGAGGCAAAAACAGTGAAGGATAAGGAGCCAAGATAACAAAGAAAGTTATGCACCTTCAGCCCACTTTCTTATATCAGATAATCAGAATCAATAATAATTGCAGTTGCTATTAAATAATAGATAGGTATACAGTAATTTGACAGAAAGTCTTATACAATTGTATTCAATTATAATAACCAAACCAAAAAATATTGGTAAAAAGACTGATTATCATACTGTTCCCTTGGCAGAAGCAGTTTGGCAGATGAAGAAGCTAAGGAATATCCAAGAAAAGAGTAGTCATACTTCAACCAATACCAGGATACATGGTTTCACAAACAGTGCTTAGACATCTGGTGGAGAAGCGGATAAATCATATCTTCTTTTATAGTCTAAGAGTGACACATTAGAACACTTCCTTCTCAACAATAGTGAACACTTTTTATTAATATAAAACAAAATAATATTACAATGGCATCCATAATAAGAATGGAAATCAATAAAATGCATTGATGCCAAGAAAATCTCAAAGTATCAGGCATATTCTCAGCATTAAACTTAAGTAAAGTTTCCTTCTCTTAGTCAATTCACTCTGAAAACAGGAGACCAGCAGAGAAAAACTGTGAAAGTATGCCTGCATTATGGAGTTTGGTCATGTTATCCCATCTATTCAGTTAATTGGTATTTAAAGATTACCCTACCACTTCTTATCCAAAACCATAGCCGTGGAAGGGTATTGTTTGACAAAAAATTTTATTTTTTTAGTTAGTTATGTTAACTTTTGTATACTGTTTAAATTTATAGCTGTCAGACTAGTCCACCATTGATCATACTCGTAAATACTTCTCAAGAATTCTATATGGGTTCAAAAATTAGTAAAGGCAGAATGAATTCAAATGAGTATAGTTTGTAAGTTCCTAAGCCAAAAAGTAAAATTATTAACTAGAGTTAATACTCTTAACTCTAGTATTGCAGAGGATATCATGTGATTTCCTTTGATGAAAGATGTCTGCCACCTATGTCTGAACCAGCCATTTCAAGCTATTTTTCCTAGTCATTGGAGCTATAAAGAGCTGTACCTCTTCTCCCCTACCCTCTGCTCACCCCTATGTAGATAGATCAAGTCACTCATCCAAATACTGCTTTGTTAATGTTTTCCTGAGATTGTTGTTCAATGATAATTTGTTACTTCGAAGCCCATAATGACTTTTGTTTGTTTGTTTTGGGGGGTTTTTTTGGGGTTTTTTTTGGGTTTTTTTGCGGTACGCGGGCCTCTCACTGTTGTGGCCTCCCCCGTTGCGGAGCACAGGCTCCGGACGCGCAGGCTCAGCAGCCATGGCTCACAGGCCCAGCCGCTCCGCGGCATGTGGGATCTTCCCGGACCGGGGCAGGAACCCGTGTCCCCTGCCTCGGCAGGCGGACTCTCAACCACTGCGCCACCAGGGAAGCCCCATAATGACTTTTAATTGTAGCATCTACTGTCACATGCTATCATTTAAATCTCAATGGATGTCACTTTCTACTTCTCATTCAGAAAAAATACATTTTCCCTTCCAAACATCTGCATTAGTATATAGTTTATGCTTTCCTGGGATAGGTTAAGTGAATTATAAAATGCTGGCTTCTGAAATTATCTGATGTGAATTAGCCCAAGTAGGGGAAAAAATCCTATATCTATCTTTCTATCTGTAATCTATATATAAAAGACACAATGCTACTTTAATATGTACCCCCACACAGAAGATTGTATTCTAGTCTTATAGGAAAAATATCTTAGGACATATCTTCACAGCTCTTCAACTATTTTTGTCAATTAAAATAAATATTATTTAAGAAAGTGCTGCTATAATATTTGAACTATTAATCCCTCTGTATAGTATAATAAATGCCATAGAAATATTAAGCCCTCCTCTATCAAAATTAAATACCAATGAAAAACATGTGAATACTAAACTTTTTTCAAATGTTTAGGCCAATCAGCTATTGGCAAGACAGCCCTGAAAAAGTTGTATTGTTAAGTTATTATCTCATTTATATTGCTTATGACTATCTCACCAAATGAATACACTTTAGATGCAGCTAACTGAAAGCATTTTTTTAATCAATAAGGCATCAGTACATTTATCACTTTAATGTCATAAAACTAGTATGGTTATCTTTTTACTAATTTGCCTGATTTTATTAATTTACTGAGCCACTTTATTTATACATGTGGACATAATTTTAGCTTGTATATAAAGACAAAATTTAGAAAAGAAAATAAATTATACTGAATTTTTCAGCTATGTCTCAAAGGGTTATGACTAGTTAAGAAATGGTGTTGACCACTTAACTGCATAAAAACTCAACTAGGAAAAATGACTTACGTGTCTAAATCCTTTTTCTCTCACATGGGGAGGAGGAGATAATCAGTGGTGGACCAAGCCACTGGGGTTTTCTGGGCAGAGCTAGTGAAGGGCGTCTTTCACCCAAAGTTGCAGACAATCAAAATCTGGGTCAAGAGCCAAATAGGAGACATAAAGGAAACCAAATCCAAAGCAGAGAGGAGAGACGAAATAGATCCTCAAGAGCACATTTAAAAAATAAAAAAGATCAGGAAGTCAAAACAGAGCCAAGGAAACACAAAGAAGCGTGATCAAGGTCAGGATGAGAAGAAGCAAAGACTGCATCTGGGCAATTGCACGGGTCATGTGTTCCTTGGCTGACTCTGTGTATTTGTGGGTGATTTTATTGTATTGAACAAATGAGGGGCAACACATATGTGGTGAATTCTTGGACAGGATCCGAGTGATTTAATGCTTAAAATGCCTGGACACAATCTTTCTCAGCCTATTATCAAAACAGAAGCTGGTGGAAAGGAAAACCAACTACTAAACCCAAGTTGAATCAGGATAAAGTAATAAAAGCATCAAAGCACAAGTCTAAGGTCAGAAGTCTGGTATAGAACAAGGAAGAACAAGAAAATGTTCTGTTGGGAACTGACTTGTGCAGGTTTTCCATGTCAATCACTAATTCATTTTTTAATGGCAAATGGCAGTAGGAATGGCTGATGCTTACTTAATTCGATGAAGGACTATGCAGATGACTGTGTAAAGTACTTCCAGATACCTTTCTTGACAGAATTGCACTTTATAAGAAAATAGATGAGTAGTATGAAACTAGGAGAAAGGAAAAGTTGTAAATCAATTACATTAGTGATAATATCCCTGGGTCTACCAAATCACAGAATAAGAACTCACTGAAACATGTACATTATAGGTAAAATTTCAATATTTCCAAAGACCCTATTTTCTTAGTCCATAATCAAAGATTAAAATGAAGAAGACAAATATCTGGGTTTTTTTAATTTCCATTTTTTCAAATATATGTTTTTTAAAAAAGAATATTAGAAGCAACGAAAACATTTTATTTTAAAGATAAGACAAATGTTTCTATCAGGTGTAGATAAAAACTAAAGCTATCGATCTGGAAATCTTCCATCAAGTCCTGAAACATTCTTAACTCTTGAGTGAATACTCAGCACATAAAAAAATTAAAGAACTTTCATCAATGACAGATTATTTCCCCATTTTTAAACAATCAAGAGTATTTGGTTATTTTACATTTGGTAGTGTATATATGTCCATACCACTCTCTCACTTCGTCCCAGCTTACCCTTCCCACTCCCCGTGTCCTCAAGTTCATTCTCTACGTCTGCATCTTTATTCCTGTCCTGCCCCTAGGTTCTTCAGAACCATTTTTTTTTAAGATGTTAAAAAGAAAAAAAAAGAGTATTTGGTTATTACCAACTATTTGATAATCCATTCAACAAAAATTTACGGAGCATCTCATAAATTCTCAACCCTGTACTATTGGTATTAAGCCTGGTTCCTATCCTCAAGTAGCTCGTAGTTTGTCAGGAAGGAAAGATAGAAACTCAACAAAGAATCAGAGAACAATTCAGTATTAAATTATAATGTTGAACCAGGATTATGATTCTTTTAGGAAAGAAGTGACAAAATATTGACTGAAAATACCCATTTGAAAGAGATGATAATAAGAAAATGGAAGAAAAAGTGGAGGAGGGAGAAGAGAAGGAAGACAATAGTTATTACAATGTGCTGGGCACTGGGCTATGCTCTTTACATATAGTAGCTGTTTTTTAAACTCATAGTGATGACAGTAATAATAATATCTAATATTTTTCGAGTGCTGGACAAATATTTACAAATACTGACTCATCTAACCCTTACAATAAATCTTATAAAATAGGTATTTTTTTTCTCATTTCACAGATAAGGAAACTGAGGAAAAGAGATGTTAAGTAATGTGTCCAAGATTACAAAGTTAATTACAGGACTAAGATAAAAACCAGAGCAATCTGTCTACAAAGTTATCTTCTTTCTTCCTTGCTAGATATGCTGTTCCCCTTTTACAGCTGTGGAAATGGACTCTAAATTAGGGCAAGTTTCATGAGTTTGCTCCTGTCTCATGGGAGTCTCCCACTGAGTTACCCCTGTAGCAACACCAATCCCTAAGCTATCAGTCTATAGCCCAAAGTTGGATTCATCTCTTTTATTTTTTAATTTTTAAAAACTTCCTTTAGCACAACTAAGAAAGTCTAGCATTTTCTAAATGAACCTCTCTAAAATAAAATAAGCATAGGTAAAACACAAGGAAAGAAAAACTCAAAGGCAATAGCAAGGTGTAACCAAGCAAACAAAACACAAAGTGTATCAAAAGATTATGTTCAACTTGATAACTTCCTAGCCCTATTTTGAAACTAAAACTGAGTCTTTTCTGTAATATTCTAGCTCTCTTTTGCCTGGATAACTCCTAGTCATTCTTTTGGATTCAAGCCAAGAGTCACACCCCTAACCAACACACACACACACACACACATACACACACACACACACTCACATACACACTCACCATTGTGGAGTATGGTTCAGGTGCTCCTTTGGGTTTGCATAACATACCACATCTCCCTGTATTTGAGTACATGTCATACTTTGATGTTGACTTGTCTACCCCATTTGAACATAAATCTCTGAGGGCATAGACTGTCTTCCTCTATCTGTTGGTAAATACTCAGTGCTTGGCACTTAGTATTTATTGAGTTAATAAGTAAGTTAAGCTTAACAAGATTCCACTCACCGCATTTTCACAGTGCACTGTGAAATCATAATGTACATATACTAAAAATGTGCGTGCTTCTTGCAGGGAAACTCCCCCTCCTCACATCTTTGCCACAGAGATCTAGGCTTTTATAGGTGGAGGCACACTAAGAAGGGAACAAGCTACTCCTCCTCTCTCCCCTATCCGCCAACCCATTCCTGGGACAAGACTGAGAATAAGACTCAGGGCAGGCTCCCTGGAGGAAGGGGTTGGACAAATTTGCTTCTCTTCACCCTCTGATGCCCACTTGATGGAGATAATTCTTATCACCTCTGAGTAAAGAGCCTCTCTCGTTTTGGTCAATGACCTCACTGAGGGCTCAAGATAGGACAGATCTCTACTTAATGCAAAAAAAAGTCAAGGAAGCAGAGATGAAAACAGGAAAGAAAAACCTTACAGTTACTGAGTACCTTCAATGGCTCAGTACTTACATACAAGATTTCACTTCATCCTCACAACCAACCCCTGAGAGTTTATGCACTGTCATTTTATAGAGGCTCTGGAGTTCTGCCTCCAATACCTCTGTGCATTTGGTCTGACTCCTCTCTAACAAGTAAATAAGTTCTTATAAAATAGAAGCATCTAAGTAATAGGAGAAACAAAATGCTACTAAAAGTAATAATGATAGCAATGGAGGATGCAGCCCAACAATGATAAATTCAAAGAAATTACAAAAGGCAAACAAAGAAATACCCTGATACCCATTTAGTATCAAAGCAAACAGCCTTAAATTCCTCAGTGGTTCCTGAGTGCATCATTGTATTTAAAAAAAAAAGTTTAAAAATTAATGTTACTAATGATTGTAAGTCGCAAATAAAGATTAATCTATATTCCGTATACTCTATTTTAGAAAGTATTTAATGTTTTTTAATTTGCTAGTATTAACACTTAAAAGATGCATAAATAAGCTAGCCCTTGACAAACCAAAAATTCCAAGAAAATAAAACAATTCACTCCTTGATGAGATTAAAGCTCTCAAGATTTCCTTGGATCAGGTGTTTGCTCAGTTATGGAGGCATTTCTTTCAAAAAAGTTAGAGACTCATGAAGGCTAATGTTCAGAATGTCTATTTCTCCCAAGTCTGTCTATGAAACTACAGTGAAACTTTATTAAATAACAACCTTGTAAAATGCAGTGTTAAATTATTTGAATAGGGACTGGACCAAAGTTGTATAATTATGGAAATTATTAATAAATCAAAATCTCCAGGGGAATGCTTAAGCAAATCAAGGGAAGAAGTGATTGGTATTCTGGGTCTCATCTTTGGAGAAAATACTCAGGTTTCTATATATCTAGAGGCAAGAAGAATTATATGAAAAAATGGAGTGAAAGAATAAGATTTTAAACAAAGCATAGAAGCTGAGTGGATTGTTCAATATTAAATGGCTTTTCAAGTTGCAAGACAAGGATGAAGACTTTGTCACTCTGTTCTGGATGACATGTTGACAGATAGTAGGCCTTTGATAGCTCAGCGGAGGACAAAGTTTTTATATGCCTGTAATAAGGACATTAACAAATTTGACAGTAGACAGCAGACTGTACAAACTGCTGCGCTGATACCATTCTCTGTCCAAAGACGACAAGCCACAATAATGATAACAATTAAGCAACAAGGGTGAAATCAATCAGGTTAGAAAGAATACTGAAAATAGAACACAGATGGGGGGCTTCTGTGCCTCTGAGATCTTTAAAATGACTAATATTTCAGATGCATAGTTATTACTAGCCCAGTGCCTTTTCTTTGTCCCTCATTCTCTATTCTCTTACCCAACCCAAATGAATCTGAAAACCTTCGAGGCTGCATTTGGTAAAAGCTTATATTTTAGAAGACAGTAGAGAATGTTTCAGAAATACATCACTATTGAGAATTAAAGGCCAGGCAAGAGCTATGAGTTAAGTTTAAAAAATGATCTGTGATTAAATATAAACATCATATACGTGTTTATATATTTATAACACATCATATATTGTGTTTATTATATGCAGGTGCTTTGCTAAATTGAGAATTAAATGAGGTAGACAAGATCACTGTTTTCCTAAAGTTTGCATTCAAGTGGTAGAGATAGTAAATTAGTCAAATAAGTGAACAAACAAGTTAACAAATATGCACATAAATTTTGTTATGAAGGAAATAAAGAAGGTGGTGAGCTAGAGTAACTGAGGGTGGTTACAGAAGATAGGTGACCAGGGAAGGCCTCTCAGAAGAGTTGACATTTGAGCTGAAACCTAAAGGATGAAAATAGTCAAGTGAAGAGATGGGGATGCTAGAAGGAGGGGGGAGCAATGAATGTTCTAGACAGAAGGAAGAGAAAATACAAAGGGCAAGAGATGGGGAAGGATTAGAATAATTGAAAGAAGGACAATGTGGCTAAAGCAGAGTGACCAAGAAGGAGAGCGACATGAGAGGAGGTTGATGAGAAAGGGAAGAGCGAGTTCATGAAGAACTTTTTAAACTAAAATTTTGCTGTAAGATTAACTGGAACCCAGGAGTTGGAGGGGATGATCATCTTTATGCTGATGGCAGTTTGAAGGGAGATGGAAAGAAGTAAATGGATGTGAGATCTAATTTAGAGATAAGCAAAACAAGATTTGTTTATGGCTTGATATTGGGATGGGGCATATGGAAGAATCAAAGATGTGTCTTAGGTCTTTGGCCTGAGTTACTGAGATGGGAAATGAATGGAAAAATAAAGGCAGATGTGGGAATATAAGATCAGGAGTACCACAGCGTGTATACCACACCATGTAACTCATATACAGAGTATATCAGGAGTACCACACCATAACTCATGTACAGAGGCTGGGAAAAGTTGTTCTGTATTATAATCCTTGGGATTCTTAATCACATGGTCAAGTAAAAGACAGGATGAGAGAGAGAGTGGCATGGACATATATACACTACCAAACGTAAAATAGATAGCTAGCAGGAAGCAGCCGCATAGCACAGGGAGATCAGCTAGGTGCTTTGTGACCACCTAGAGGGGTGGGTTAGGGAGGGTGGGAGAGAGGGAGACGCAAGAGGGAAGAGATATGGGAACACATGTATATGTATAAGTGATTCACTTTGTTATAAAGCAGAAACTAACACACCATTGTAAAGCAATTATACTCCAATAAAGATGTAAAAAAAAAAAAAGACAGGATGATATAAGAGAGATGCTCTGTAACAGAAATTAGAAACTCTAAGTTTAAGTATTTATTTTACCACTTACATTAGAATTACACAACCATGACATTATGGGTCATCTGGTCTTGCTTCCCATTGATCACAGCAATGCCTTCTAATATACCCAGTGGTCAGACATTCAAACACACTACCCCAGAAGGTAGCCACTCCATTTTAGGAAAGCTTCAATTGTTAAAAAGTTCTTTTTAATGTTGAATTAATACTCAAGGCAACTACACACACCAAGCTTAACCTTTCAACCATACAACTGCCTCTGGTACTCTCTTTCTTGCTTCTGGTATATAAATTTGATCTTAGTTCTAACCATGTTCATACCTACCCTTAAAAGAGTCAAATTTCTAATTTTTGTAATTGTAATAAAACTTGTAAAATTGCCTTAAACATTTTAATATTCTGTAATTATAAATCCTCAATCTCTTTGTGGTTCAATTTTCCCATTTATAATGTGGACAATACTGCAGATTGCATGGGAGCTCTAAGGAAACAAGATCACTGTAATCATTTCCTTGTCTGTTGATTTACAGTTAGTGAAGGTAACTGAGCAAAAGAACTGAGCAAAATAATTTAATTTCCACTTGCCCACTGATTCTCTATCTTTCAAATTTTTGTTTCAACTGTCATTTTCTCATCTCTTCTCCTCAATTCTTTTTTTTTTTTTTTTTAACTATCATTTAGTCGGGATTTGGGAGGCAGTAGAGTTAAATTCATGCTCTTCAATGACAGGATAAAGCAGAAATCTAACAATACAAATGTGCATTCCTTTTTTTCCTCCCACATTATTTACCCAAAAATTTGGTTATGCTTCATTGTCAAACTTAAGACTTAAAAAGATAAATTCTACCCTAGAATTATATTTTTAAGAAAATTGAGTAGTAGGAAAGACTAAGGCAACATAGAAGAATTAGAGGGTCTCTGCGCTGGTCTGTGTGTGCCTTATTTGTGGTCACCTAGTTTTTCAAATAATCATGAAGTGATCCAAAGTGACTGTCAATAGAAAAGAGATATTGCTATTATATGCTGCTTATTATCATTACATAACAATATGTAGCAGCTTTGGGACACCGAGGTGGTTACATAGTAGTCATGCAAAGGGAACTAGAGCTCACGTCTCTTCCAGTGAAAGTGCTAACGTTTTGACAGTTAAGGGTCTCTGAAGGCTCGTGGCTACACGTATTCCAAACTCTGAGCTTCAGCATATCTTCAATGCTAATTTTAAACATGACTGGTGAAATCTACTACTGTGCACAACTGGTTTTCCATAAAAACAGTATTCTAGAAACAATTATATTCACCATCTTAGGAGTAATCACATAATGGTATATCTAATGACATCCCAAGGATAAATTCTCCTTGAAATACAGTTTCTTTCAGAGAATAGAATAAGGACAGGAAGGTATAATAAGGATTTGGGGGTCCCAGGTCACTGGTTCAGAAGCAAATCTGGTACGCATTAAGCAAATGTTATATACTCTGAATATTAAATGATGATTCATGTCAAGGTAGGGATACTGCAGAGGGCTAGTCTGCTTACATTTCAGAGGGCCTCTCGGTAACATGAATATCACCAAGTACGTCTTGAACCACCTCACAAAATATTCAAAGTGAAATGAGAGAAAAAGAGTGAATAGGCAATGGTTATCAATGGACGCAGATAATCCCGCAAGTAATTCTACAAAAGAGAAGTCCTGAAAAAATTTCAGCCTCTCCTGAATCAAGAGGTACGTGCTCTTTGTCCCTTCTTCCTCCTTCACTTTTGCCACTAGCAGAACTTTCCATGCGTGACTCTAGAATGCTTTCCTGCCCACACTCTCCTCATGGCTGAGTTATTCTCTCCCTTCAAGCCTAATCCCACTGGTCACCCCTTAAGAAGAGTCTTCACTGGCCAGCTCTTTAATGGGGCCTCCCACAGCCCCTTTCTAGCCCATCCCTCTTGTTACTGTGTCACAGCAGCTGTGTCAATCTGTAACAGTGCTGTTCATGGTTCGCTTGTTTAATATGTCTCCCCACTTGAATATAGGTTCCATGAAGGTAGGGCCACATCAGTTTTATTCGCCACTCTAACCCTATTGCTTTATACAGTGCCTAGCACACAGTTATCTATCAATAAATATTTTAAGAATGAATGAATGAATGAATGAACCCAGTTGAATCTAAGCACATATCTTGAATGGGTTGCTTCACCACTGCTGCTGAGAGATAGTTTGAGAACCTGACCCTCTGGCAGGACCTCAGTAGTACCATCTAGTATATTGAGGAAGAGAATACAAAGGTTAAGCTACCCACGCTGATGCTTCCCTGGCACTGGATGCATTAACTAATTCCTAAAAGAAATTGCCATCGAGTTACTCACAGTACATAGGCTACCAAGGAAGCCTGTCAGGGATGGTAGAAGTAGTGATGGGGTGCGGATGGGGGATCTAAGTGTTCACATATCACAGTGAGTTTGAAGCCAATGAGTTCTTCTGCCAACTGGATTCATTCTTTGGACAGGCTTGACTTAACCTGCTCTGAAGAAAAATCAAAAGTATGCTTTTTCTGGGGACAGGAAGATGTAAATGCAAGGGTCTGGCAGTGGGGGAGAGGGAGGAAAGGAGGTTGATAAACAGGGACCAAAAGAATGTTGGCAGCCAAAAAAGGTGCTGTATATTAGCTACTATGATCTAAAATGGCCCAGCAGAGATCAGCGCAACATCTGCCTTGCTCATTTCCTGTGTGCCTACATATTCATGCCCAGATTTCTGAATTCTCTGGAGGCACTTGAGTATATAGGAAGATGAGTTCCAATGAGCTGCAGCCTCCTGCTTTGCTAAAGGGATACAAAAAAGAAATCTTGCTTCCCTGATTCAACTTCAGCCTCAGCATTTTTGAGCCTTTAGTAACCAAAGCAGATTTTAGGTACATGTGAAAGAAGATAAGAAAGATAAAACAAATACATAAGTTGGATGAATGTATGCTCACTGTATTAGAGGCATATAATAGAGAAAATGACAAGAGCCCTGGACCCAGAAGGACTTGAGTTTCAAATCCTGGCTCCACCTCTTATTAGCTGTGTGGGCAGGTCATTTACCTGCACTGAAGCTCAGTGTCTTCATCTGTAAAATAAGTAGATACATGGTGCTTTGAGGATCAGCTAATATCTGTGAAATGTTGGACATGCGATAAGTAGTTAATAAATGACTATTATTATTATTTAGAACAACTCAAGTATTCATCAAGCTCTTTTTCTTCATGCCAAGTTGCTCGGGGATTTGCCTGAATTATCTGGAGCTACATAAGCTCTGCCCTTAACCTTGACCTTGATCAACAAGTCACAGGTTCTTGTCTGTGAACAATATACTAAGTCCAATAAACCATTTCAACATCTTCAAGCTTCTCTTTATATAACCTTATATAACTCTTCCTTCTATTTCACCAGTCCTACACTCTGCCTTTCCTCAAGTCTCACCTTTTCTTCTCTCAAAATCCTCCTTATCTTCCAAGGTTGAGTTCAAAAGCCAATGTTTCAGTCAAGCTTTGCTGGACACTCCCAGTCAAATTTGATCCCTTCTTACTCTTCACTCATTTCTCCATTTATTCACTCATTCCATAAACAATTATTGAGAACCTGCTAGATGCCAAGGATTTTGATAGATGCCCAGGATCAAAGGGGAGATGGCTAGAAACAAAGATGAACAAGACGCAGTCCCCATTGTCCCAGTCTAGTGAGGAAGACGGAGAATTGGACAGATGATTGCATTCGAGTGTGATACAAGTAATAAAGGTGCACACATGGCACTCGGAGCCCATGGGAGAGACTCTTTTCCAACAGCAGTTGCTTATACCTCTCGTTCACACTCCCTTTGATTTTCTTTGCCTCATAGTTTATTGCTAACATAGCCATCTTCCTCCTTACACTGTGAACTCCTTGAAGCCAGATGCTGTCTTATTTGTCTTTGTATTCCTTTAGCGTCTTCCACAATATGCTGCAAATAGTAGGTGTCCAATAAATATGATCTGAATGTATTATCAATATGTGGATGAGATGAAGCCATCAGCACTGAGTACTTGCAAATGCCTTGGTCTGTCTTGAAAGATCCATATTTTGTGAAAGGCAATATAGAGAGAGTACATTATTATAAGAAGTAGAGTATTAAAGCTAAGTAGCCTGAGTTCAAATGCCCATACCTGTCTTTAATAATTGTTTACATTAGGCAAAGTCCTTCATCAGCCCATATCTCAGTTTCTTCATCTGTTAAATGCAAATGATCATAATAGTATCTACCACCAAGGGTTGCTATAAAGATTAGAGGGATTAATCTACTCATTAAAAGTACTTAGAAAAATGCCTTAATGGTAGCATCTGATAAACATTGTCATTCTCTTCCTAAACAGATTCAAAGACCTTCACTCCTGTAGAACATTGACTACTGAATGCTGATCAAAACTTTGAATTCCACAGATAAACAAAAGTTTCAATCTTTTGTACTTCATGCCAAGTCTAGTTGCAACGCTAGTCTCTTACAAATCCAGAAACTGCTGATTTATAACTTTTACAACACTCCTTACCTTTTTGAACCACACTAGAAAATATAATGCTATCTTGGTAAAGGCCAATTTGAAATGATCAATTCTGTTTATTGACTAACATCAATGTGAAAAGCCTTAATAAAAATAACAAAAATTTCCATTTACGATGTTGCAGTTATGTATTGTGTACTTTACATATATTATTTCCAATCCTTAGAACAATATGCAAAGTAGATACTATTAGGTCCATTTTATAGATGATAAAATTGAGGTGCAGGGAGATCAAGGTCTTTACCCAAAGGTCCCACTATTGCAAGTAGTTTGACATGCACTAGCTCTATCTAACCCCTATCCTTTCAGTCTTTACATTATGCCTCTAACTAGTTTGTTCTTGGCTTCATTATCCTCGATCTGTTTGTTCAGCACCATGAGAAAGATGAAATTTCCAGACAGAAGTAGGAATGGTAGAATATCAATTTGATCCTTGAAAATACTTCCTCTTATAATTTCAACAATTTCATGTGATTCAAGGTGGAAACAAGGTTCCAAGTCTCCTGATCCCACTCCCATTTTCCAGATAGTTCTATAGAAAGGTTAACTGACATATGGCTACTTATCTGTCTTTCTGAGATTGGTTTGCCAGTTTCAATATTTAATAGCCATTTAACCTAGTTTATCTTTTTTCATATATTTAAACTCTCTTCACATGCTAAACCCATCAGTTTTTATTCTGTCCACTACAGATTTAGAGACAGCTGGTCATTGCCATCTTTATAATTCTCCTTCAAATGGTCTAAGGCAGCACTGTCCAAGAGAAACAGAATGCAAGCCACACATGTGATTGTTAATTAACTAGTAGCCACTTAAAAAAAAATGAAAACAGAACAGGTGAAATTAATTTTAACACTGTATTAGTTTCCTGTGGATGCTGTAACAAATCACCAGAAACCCAGGGCCTTCAAACAACACATTTATTCTCTTGTAGTTCTGGAGGCCAGAAGTCCAAAATCAGTATCCCCGAGCTGAAAGCAAGGTGCAGTAGGGCTGTTCTCCCTCTGGAGGCCCTAGAGAAGAATCACCCCTTTCTTTTTCCAGCTGCTGGTGGCTGCTGGCAGTCCTGGCTTGTGGCCACATCACTCCGACTTCTGCCTCCATCTCCATATGCCATCTTCCCCTCTGTGTGCATGTCCAACTCCCTCTACCTTCTCTCATAATGATATGCCTGATTCCATTTAGGACCCACTTGAATAATCCAGGATAATCTCCCCATTCCAAGATTCTTAAGTCTTAATCACATCTAGAAAGATTCTTTATCCAAATAAGGTAACATTTACAGGTTCCAAGAATTAGGGCCTGATGTCTTAGGAGGCTGTTATTCAACCTATTATAAGTAATATATTTTATTTGATCTAATATATCCAAAATATTACCATTTCAATGTGTAATCAATATTTTATACTAGATCTTCCAAATCTGGTGTGTGTGTGTGTGTGTGTGTGTTTATACTTACAATATGTCTCAATTAGAATCAGCCACATCTTAAGAGTTCAAAGGCCACATGTGGCTCCTATAAGGGACAGTGCAGTAAGGAATGCTTTAATTTTCTCATCAAGCAATTTTCTTTCCTTGCTCAGAAGCAAAGAAGCGTCTACCAGGTTCCTCAATAAAGGTGTCTTCATTCAATTTTTTTTGCTTTTTATCACCAGGCGTATGATTCCTATCTTTCTGCCTCAGTGTTTTAGAAAATTGTAAATCACTATATAGTTCTTTCAAAAGCCACTCAAGTACACTGTCAAAGTCTCCTGTTCAGTATCTCGTGGTCATTCATGCTCATACACTTGGTGTAACTGAGAACTGCAACAAAACAGCAAAAATAAAGGAGTCAGACACTCTGCAGACTACAGGTGGATGCTTGAGCAGTACAGCTGGTTATGGCTAAAGAAACATGAGGGACATAGCATCAGTGTCTAGAGAAACATCAGAAAGGAATGATCCCATTTCAGCACAGAAAATATGCATTTATTCACTCATTCAGCAAAGGTACTATGTCCTAAGCACGGTGCTAGGTGCTAGGGAGGAAATGGTGAAAGGAAAAAAGATATAGTCCTTGCCCCCTTGCAGTTTAGAGTCTAGAGAGGAGGCAAAGACAAATGGGAAAACTGCGACCATGGTCTTTTCTAACAAGGAGCAGAACATGATTCTCTGAGAGCGAGCTTTTGACCTTGTCAGGGGGGGTCAGAGACAATTTCCTTAAGGAAATGATGATTAAGTTAAGTCATGGAGCATAAGTTAGAATTAATTCAGTGACGAGGAGAGGAAAAGACACTGCAGGCAAAAGAAACTCATGCGCAAAGTCCTTTCTGTGGAAGGAATCATGATGAGCTGAAGGACAAAAGCCAGCACATGTGGGGTGATGCAGACAACAAGCAGGGGGACCAGGCACAAGATGAGACCCAAGAGGTAGGAGGGGACTCGATTATGTGACCATGGAAGACAGTTTTATCTTCTTCCTATAGTAAATAGTAATCCACTGACAGGTTTTGTGCTTTGAAAGATCGTTCTGCTGGAGTGTGAAGAACGAACTGCTGAGGGGACAAGGGTAGATAGAGATTGGAGAGGGGACAAGAATATGTACAGGTGGAACAGTGAGGGGGATATCACAGAACTCTGGGCAACATGGCACCCTGGAGAATACGGAGTCATCCTTGCATCATATCTTGTTCTTACAAATCTCATCTAATCCACTAGGAAATCCCATTGGCTGAATCCAAATGAATCCTTTTATCACTTCTAATATTAAACTGTGATCCAAGCCACCACAATTTCTCCTCTGGACTATATCAATTATCTTGTCTGGTCTCCTTGCTTCCAATATGGACCCTATAGTTTATTCTCCTACACATAGAAGCCAAAGTGTTTCCAGGTGCTTCCTGATCTGGCCCCCAAATCTAACCTCATCTCCTACCACACTCCACTTTGCCACGATGGTCAACTTGGTCTTCTTTAAACAAATCAGGCATCTCCCTAACTCAGGGCCTTTGCACTTGCTGGACCCCCTGCCTAGAACACTCTTTTCTTATACAGTCATGGTCCCTCAGCTAAAAGTCACCATTTATATTTCCATTCAGCCCCTTATCATTTAGGTCCCTCAAGTAAAACTGCAACTCCATATTTTATACCAAAGAAGGTGAGGGAGCAAACCACAGAGATACCTGGGAGGAAAGCATTCCAGGCTGTGGGAATAGCAAATATCAAACCTGAAGCAGGAGCTCAAAGAACAAGGAGGCCAGCCAGGTGGAGGCATGTTGGTGGAAGGTGAGGTGGGAAGGGCAGGCTATGCTCGAGGTAACAAGGACAAGCTCGTGTAGAATTTGCATGCACATCTTTGTGAGGACATTGCTTTCACTCTGAGATGAGAAGTCATTGAGGGGTTCAGAGGAGAGGAGTGGTGTGAGCTGACATATTTTAACAGGTGTGTTCTGGATGCTATATTGAAAATTGACTAAAAGGGGGCAAGGGTAGAAGTGAGGAGTTTGGTTATGAAGCTATTATAACAAACCGAATAAAACATGATGGCAGCTTGGACAAAGCTGTGGAGGTAGTGAGAAGTGTTCAGATTCTGTATATATCTTGAAGGGAGAGCTATCAGAATTTTGCTGAAAGATCAAATGTGTGGTGTGAGAGAAAGAGATCTGGGGCCTGAGCAGTTGGAAGATAGGATGGTCATTAACTGGGATGGGGAAGAAAACAAGTTTGGGAATAGTTATCAGCAGCCCATTTTGGATGTTGACTTCAAATGACCATTTGACATCCAAGTAGAGATGTCAGAGAGGCTGCTGGATGCACTCAGGGGAGAGGTCTGGGCTGGAGATATACATTTGGGAGGCATCAGTGTATAGATGGTATTTTTAGCCTTGAGAGCTCAGGTGAGATTGCCAAGGGAATGGCAGCTGCTAGCAACTAAAGGTATCTTCTATAAAATGGAAAAGGAGTAGGTTCACTCTTGAATCATACTGAGAAAATGGTCATTCTGGGCTATAACCTACTCAGTGGGAAGGAGCCTCCAATGGCAGGTGAAGGAAATGGAGTAATGTGAGTACATTGTGGCTCCAAGGGTCTGAACTACTGCTCACAAGTACCAGTGCTGTAGTTAACCTCACAGAGAATGTGTGGCAAGATTAGCTCCCTGGGCCCAACTCCTTGTTATAAAAGACTCAAGTCTCTTCCAGGACCAAAGCCCTTACATGAGTTACAATGCTGAGGTCACCCCTGAGCTGATTTATTGTCCTGGGCACGATTTTATAGCTACACTTCCTCCACCCACATCACTTTCATTCTTACACTCAGCTCCAGCAATTCGCAAAAGCTCCTGGGTCATAGTAATTATAATGATGATCAGGACAATCCCAATTTCCTGACCATGGCCAAAGGGCAAGCTGTTGTAAACCCAAAGAGGGAAACTCTCCGCAGCCAGTCCCAGGGCAGAGGAAACGGCAGGCCTGACGCCCATGGTCTTCCACTTCTCACCCCTACTTTACTGCCGGCTTAGTTCTCTATGGGAGTCTGACCTGGGTCATGAAAATGGAAGTCAACGCACCCAGTTTGTGGGAGGTGGGAGATGATAAAACACAGGGATGGAATGGGTGGAGAAGGGTTTCTAATGTGTCAAGTGCACACACGTTAGGATAACTGTTCTTTCCACTGCTACCACTGTTTCCATACCACCACCAACATCGTCATCACTGTCATCATCACCAAACAGGGATTTTTACAGCAGCACACCCAGAATCCTAAGCCACACTGCTCCCCACTATTTCCTCCTCTCCCACTCACTCACAGCCCTGCTCAGACTTCCGGTCTAAATGAGCAGCCAAAGTCATAGCTCGGGCAACCAAAGTCATGGAAACAGTCCCAACGGTCTCCATATTGTGCGTCTCTCTTGCCTTCCTGCCCCATCTCCTGCCAGTCTGTAAAGTGATTACTCCTTATTAACCTATGCCTCACGTGTGCTACTCAATGGCAGAATTTTCCTTTTTGGTTGTGCTAGCTAAAATCTCAGGTGAACTGAACCTCAGAGCTTTTGAACTGAAAGATGCATCTTGAGCACCACAGGTGCATAGTAGGTGGGACTCAGATAAACAGCCAGGGGTGACAAGGAGATGGAGTTTCCACTGGCCCTATGAAAGACCTGACAGATTTTTTATATACATAAAACTATTTATTCAATTAATCCATTTAAAAAATATGTGAGATCCACCAGCTTTGTTCCAAGAATATAACTGATGTATGAGTGAAGTGATTAGCAGTGAACAGAAAATATAATGGTGAGCAAAATAGATGTTTTCCCTGCATTCATGAAACAAAGTATAGTGACGGAGACAGACAGTAATCAAATAAATACCT
This sequence comes from Delphinapterus leucas, assembly GCF_059928025.1. Classification (NCBI taxonomy): domain Eukaryota; kingdom Metazoa; phylum Chordata; class Mammalia; order Artiodactyla; family Monodontidae; genus Delphinapterus; species Delphinapterus leucas. The sequence goes on from NC_143133.1 coordinate 97,932,756, forward strand.
CCATGTATGTATGTACATCATGTGACATGGAAGGAAAGAAAGAAGTGCTATAAATGAAAATAATGTGATACATCTTTTAGTTGTGGGGAAAGGGGATAATGGAAGTTTCTCTGAAGAAATGGCACTTAAGCTGAAATATGAGCAGACATTAGCCAAGGAAAGAGAAGTGTGTATGAGAGAGGGTCCTTCTCACAGAGAGAACAGGATGTGCAAAGGTACTGAGGCAGGAAAGAGAAACTGGAAGAGACTGGTGACAAAGTAGAGCAATGGAATGCAGAATAGTGGTTGCCTGGGGCTGGGGTCCAGATGGTCAGCTGCAAAGGAGCATGAGGGAATATTTTAGGGAGATGGAAATATTCTATATCCTGATTGAAGTGATTGTTATATGACCATATACTATTGCCAAAATTCACTTAAAATCACTGAATTTTATTGTATATAAGTTATTCCTCACCAAAGCTTGGTGGGGGGCAGTGAGCTTTTTGTGTTTTCTTCTTTAAGTCTCAATTTAAGGTGCACACTAACCTGACTTCACCTAATATACAAACAAAGCAGAGAAATGCACAAAACTATTAAATTGAGTGTATTTGTTTATGAATTTATTTACTTGTTCATTTATTCATGGCTCATGTGTTTTAAAAAATAATTTAAGTTGGAAGGAGAAGATTTAGAATTCTAAGGGCCATTTGATATTTATATTTTCACATCTAAGATTAAGGTACTTGAACTTCTGAGTCTCTTTCCTCATCTGAGAAAATGGGGAGAAAATATCTCTCATATCAGGTTGTTGAGCAGATTATCTCATTTAATCTCCTTAGAAGATGTCAGTTCCAATAGATACATAGTATGTCCTCATTCACTAGCACTCTCTTTGGTATCTAAAACTCAAGCAGACCCACTCCTGGGCATATATCTGGAAAAGGAGACAACTCTAATTTGAAAAGATACATGCCTCCCAATGTTCATAGCAGCATTATTTACAATAGCCAATATATGAAAGCAAGCTAAGTGTCGATCAACAGATGAATGGATAAAGAAGATGTGGTACATATATACAATGGAATATTACTCAGCCATAAAAAAGAATGAAATAATGCCATTTGCAGCAACATGAATAGAGCTAGAATTATCATACTAAGTGAAGTAAGTCAGACAAAGACAAATATCATACGATATCACTCATATGTGGAATCTAAAAAAAATGATACAAATGAACTTATTTACAAAACAGAAGTAGACTCACAGACACAGAAAACAAACTTATGGTTACCAAAGGGGAAAGGGGAGGGAGAGGGATAAATTAGGAGTTGAGGTGAACAGACACACATAAAATAGATAAACAACAAGGACCTACTATACAGCACAGGGAACTATATTCAATATCTTGTAATAATCTATAATGGAAAAGAATCTTAAAAAGAATATATATATATATATAGGTATATATATGTATATCTGAGTCACTTTGCTATACACTTGAAAGTAACACAACATTGTAAATTAACTATATTTTAATTTTTTAAATAAATAAATAAAAGTCAAGCAGATTGCCAGGTTATTCTGATAAAATCAGCTTCCACAAGAGGTGATGTGTAACTGCATGTGTTGTTCTGGCTGTGTTGTGTTGTTCTGGCTGTATGTGTTGTTCTCTATGTGTTGTATGCAGGTACCTCTGTGGCAGGACCTTGGGGGGCAGAGCAGAAGCAGTGGGGGATGGGCATTGCTGGTGTGCAAGGAGGTGTCAGCTCTACCTTAACTGGTCGTGTTCCCCACCCCAGTGTGACAGAAACATTGTCACTCAGGGGCCAGCACATACATATTCATCCAGAACCTGCCTGAGATCTCATCCATATGAAGGGACAGAACAGAATGAGACATTTCCGAACCTCTCCGAAGAAAAGTGAAACAAAGATTGCAAAGACAGTATTCAATTTAGACGCAAAAAAATTGCACACGTAAAGCACCTCTCGAGTTTTACCCAAGTTCTATTTTCTCTCTTCTCTCATCCTTTTTGTTGTCTCCTTTTCATTTTGTTACTATGATCTTCTAAAGTCATAAAGATGAAATTTCTGACTTTCCAACGTCATGAATAAACTAAATTCATTGTTAAAGGCTGAAAGAATTCACTTTGACTCCCTTTGGTTTTCAACTACCCAAGAAAACCTAGTTTTCAGTGGAAAAAGGCCACCCTTTCAACCAAGTTGGGATGTCTCTTGAGCAAGGAATTGTGTTGATCGTCACCATAAAAATGCACAGGCAGAGAGCTTTGGAAAGGCTGGTAAACAAAGGAGGTGTTATGTGTCGTACACCCATTCACTGCAAAGGGATTGTTTAAGTGGAGATAGCCGGTCGACACTCACACAGGAAGGAGTCTTCATCCGGGAATAAAGGCCGCCGCCCACCGCCCTGGAAACCCTCCATCTGTCGCTGCCCATCACCCAACTTCCACGGCGCTGGCTGCACTCATTGAAAACACGGATGGATCTGTGCCCCTCATGGTCACTTTTAGGAAATCACTGAGAGTTTGTTTTCAGGTAGGACCAGCCCCAGCTGACTCCCTGCTTCTCCAAGCCAAAGGGGTATCCATTGGGGGCTTTCTGGCTGCTGCTTTCTTTTGGTCCCTGGTTCCTGATACGTCCCTCACTGAACTCGCCCGTCCCCTCCCCACACCCCCAGCCTTGGATCACTCTAGCCATAAATATGGCCAGAGATTTGTCAAGCTACAAAGCTTCTTTCGCTTTGGGGCCCAATCCAAGTCAAGGCCTGAGTAGAGCACCTTCCTCTGCAAAGAGGAAACAATGAAACCCGGTATGGATGTGAGCTCTGGAGAGCGTACAGCTTTGGCATTTGCAAGCCAGGTCACTGCTGTCGTCTGAAGGGTTAAAAAGTCCTAAGTTTCAATAACTGGCCAGAGAGGAGTAAAGGGTCCTCTCAATAGCGAACTAGCAGCGAGCGGCAATACCGACCCCCACATACTTTTCTTTCTCCTTTCAGGTGAGGCGAACCTCACAGGTGACTCAGATCATAAGCCATAGCATCTCCTGAGGGTGCACAGAAGTCGATCCTGTGCTGAAAATGTTTGACAACTCAGCTTTACCCCTTGTCTCCATCTGGTGCAGATAAGGCAAGCATATTTGTCAGCCCTGTTCTGCACCTAAAGAAACTGAGGCACAAATATGTGAAATAACACACAGTCTCAAAGGCTAGCTGGATTCAACTCCTCACTAATAAATTAGATTCTTTCTGTGAGATCACACACTCTTGCAAACATCCACCTGGCTCTTCCAAATAACCTCTGTGTCCCCCCCAGGACAATGAGGCGGTGGAGGGAGGCAGGGATCTGAATTCATGTTTACACTGCCTAATGCCGAATCACACGCATTGATGTACTGTCACCAGGAGTGAAGGGTTTTCTATTTATTTACTAGAGGGAGGCAGTGTGTCACAGCAGTTGTGTAAAGATAGAATCCAGAAATCAAAACTCTTTTTCTGCCGTATCCCTTCACGCTTTTGATCAGGCCACCTAAACACACCCTGTCTTGGATGAAATGTAAGGAATAAACTATCTTCTGCACAAGGAGACTTTTGAAAACTTATTAAGATTTGTATCACAAACAGAGCTAAACGATTCAAATTACTAAAGGTTCTATTATTTAGCATCTGTTTACTCCTACCATGATATTTATTAAACAATCAGTGTAGGGTGCTGTTGTTCCATGTGATGCATTCTGGAACACCTGACCTTTTATGGGGGGTGGGGGGGAGGCGGTGGATGAAGTTACTTATCCTTCAGCCAGCTTTCTTCCAAAAACGTCTACATGAAAGCCAGAAGAGAATTAACGGGGATGTGGGAAGTCACATAAACACAGCTGAAGAAAGCATATTGTCTTGATTTCAGCTTGAAATCTGTGTTAAATTAGTAGTAGGAAGTTTAGCAGCAACGCCTCGCTTCCTAAAACATCAATTGTTTTTTTGTTCAGTTTATTGCAGCACTAGTCACTGTTGTGGGAATTTAAAAATTGAAAACATTTCAAGCTTGCCCTAAAAACTCATAAATCCAGAAGATGAATTTACTTTTATGATTTTATTCGTTTGAATAAAAGAGTGATTTTATTCATTTATTTGCCTTATACACCTGGGTAGGCTTGCAAGCATATTTATTTTGTTAATTGTTGACACCGATATCATAAACTAAGAACTGTTTTGAGATTTTTTTTTAAATACCAATTAACCTCTTAGAACATTTTGTGTTTAAAGCACAATATGCAGATGCTATTGAAATAGTTTTAGGGTCCTAAAGAGATTTTTTGACAGGGAGCCCAAATCAGGATTTACATAATGGATTTTGGTCTTGTAAAAGGTACTCATAACTCTTGTTAAATTTCTACATGCTTTTTCTTTAATTCAAGTTCACAAAAGCTAAAAATGGGGCTAATCTAAGATAAAAGTAGGAACAAAGTGATTAAAATGCTCCTCCATTTTGATAAGGGCACTAGGTTAAGAGGCGAATGCCATTGTTGATGTCAGCATCCCAAGCCAAAGATAAACACGTCTGGGCTGCTCTTACTTCAGATTCAGGCAACATTTTTCTTTGTTAATGAGCATTTCTTTTTCTGCAAAAGGAAGAAACATTTTATCTTAAATTTCATGGCTTCAGGCCAAGAGAGATCTTTTCTTCCCTCTCTGCCTTCACCCCTTAACAAAAACAACAAAATTCCTCTTTTTTCCGGGGGAGAGGGGGAAGATGGTGGAAGAGTAAGACACGGAGATCACCTTCCTCCCCACAGATACATCAGAATTACATCGACACGTGGAACAACTCCTACAGAACACCCACTGAACACTGGCAGAAGACCTCAGACCTCCCAAAAGGCAAAATTCCTCTTTTTTCATATTTATCTTTGTATTTTTGTTAATATCCTTTTACTTCCATCTCACTAGGACTTTTGTACCTCCTACTTTTGTGGGGGGGGAATGGATTCACTCAAATTAATGTTTCTTTTAGCCCTGTCTCTTGACACCCCCATTTAAAGGAGTCCATGACTGTGAAAGGTACCAGGTTTCTTGGGGCTGAAGTTGTTAAGTGAGTATAACTTCATGGCTCTGTCTCTATGGACATTTAAAATGTGTTTTCTTTTGTTTGGGTGAAGCTTACTTTACCACTGCCTGCTATTGTAAGAGTGGAATATGTCCAGTCATTTGTTTCTAAAAGAATGTAGTTATTAGCCATGTCCTTGAACTTTAACATCCGCTACAAAAAGATGGCTGAGTACACAAGAGTCCATGCAGTAAAACTTGGACCTGGGTTCATAGCGATAGTCCTTCTTCCTACCAAGAGAAGCATACATGGGGAGAGATTTTCTTCCCTTTTAGCAGTGGGAGGAATTGATCCGAGCTCAAATAGTACAATAGCACCATATAGTAAAAAAACCAATGGAAGGCTTCCCTGGTGGCGCAGTGGTTGAGAGTCCACCTGCCGATGCAGGGGACACGGGTTCGTGCCCTGGTCTGGGAAGATCCCACATGCCGCGGGGTGGCTGGGCCCGTGAGCCATGGCTGCTGAGCCTGCGCGTCCAGAGCCTGTGCTCTGCAACGGGAGGGGCCACAACAGTGAGAGGCCCGCGTACCGCAAAAAAACCCCAACAACAACAAAAAACAAAAAAACAAACAACAACAGAAAACAATGGGGCTGGGCATTAGAAGACCTTCTGAGTGAACCCTATGCTGCCATTTAAGACCATCTCTTCTCCACCAAGAATTCCCTTTACTATTTTTTTTCCTTGACCATATCATTGGAAAGATTAGGTCTGCCAAACACAATATTTATAAAGTAGAAAATTAAATATTTATCCCATTTATTTCCTTCATACACAAGCTATATTCAATCAACTGAATATTCCAGACAGCTACAGATGACCACGTTACCATAATAAGCAGTTATAAAGCAATGGAAGTTGATTATGTAATTATCTTAGATAGCTTGACTGAAGGTAAATGTATGATTTCCATTAGGCTTCTGGATACATTAAAAGTAACTTATGCCCCTGACTTTCCATTTTTATATGCTCATATTCCACATGAGGTCCAGAACCAAGATTTGGACCCATTGGCTTATTTTATCCAAACCTCAGTTTTCTCATCTTCAAAATGGGAAAAATAACAGCTTCCAGGCTTACCTCAAGGTTATTATAAAAAATTAAATTAAATCACATGATTTTTTCTTTTTTTGGCGGTACGCGGGCCTCTCACTGCTGTGGCCTCTCCCGTTGTGGAGCACAGGCTCCGGACGTGCGGGCTCAGAGGCCATGGCTCACGGAACCAGCCACTTCGCGGCATGTGGGATCTTCCCAGACTGGGGCACGAACCTGTGTCCCCTGCATCGGCAGGCAGACTCTCAACCACTGCGCCACCAGGGAAGCCATAAATCACATGTTTTAAAGAGCTATACAAGATTCTAGAGATCAATGTAAATTATGCACTAAAGTCATGAAGAAGAAGGAAATATGAACCTTAAATTTCTGAATTTAAATAATTTCTTAGGAAGATAAGACATGAATCAAAAATGTTTTTGATTTTTTTACTTGGCTATACTAAGACCATCAACATGGAAATCCATTCTTACTTGAACTTAAAAATAGATGGACACCCTCAAACCATTTTCTGAGCTGAACAGGTAATCCCTTTAATATGAGATTGTCATGTTTTGAGTAAACATGGATACTACTTAGGCATATTTCCAGGAAAGAAATGTTAGTTTGGTGGCTATAGTAAACATATTTGCTGAACCCACCATCCTTGTTTTGGAAATGGCTCCATCCACCATCCTTGTGAGTAGTCATGTTTGTACTAAGTAATCACACTCGTTGGCAACAGACAACTGGACCAGGAGTGAATACCCATCAAATGGGACAAACTGAGCCCATCAGATCTTCTCTCATAAAATTTTGAACTACAACACTCAACATGCAGTTAGGTGATGATGGGCATTTACACTGAAAGGCCATAGAGTCATCCATTCATTTGTTCATTCCTCCATTCATTCCAAAGGTAATTTACCTGACAGAAACCAGGCACTGGGCTGAGTCAAGAATAGAGTTCGCCAGAATGTGGAGCCAAAAAAAAGGGCCAAGGTAATGCATAACACAGATTATGAAAAGCAAGAATTAAGAGCCTGCAAAGAAGCAAGTCTGCAGAGATGAAAGGACAACTGACGTGGCAGAGGAAAGCAGAGTAAGACACCTGCAGACAGCGACTACCTGATGGTCTCCACCTCTCCTGAGCCCTGCATACCTTTCCTGCTCTTGGCTTCTGTAACATTCCATGATATCCTTACAATAAGTCCTCTCTTCCCTTAAGCCTTTTCGATGGGGCCTGGTTCCTTACAAGCCAATATGCCCCCACCTAAAACAGTTGCCACTGTTCATTTTTATGTAAACTTGAAACACTTTTTTCCCCCTAAAATGTAGAGATGTTTCGAGGCCAAAAAGCATTAAAGTTAGTAATTAAATATGGAGCGGAGAGAGGAGTTTTGTTCCTCCCTCCAATCCCTGACACAGCACCCCAACTTCTCACCCTGAAAAGTGCATGAGCAGTGTGGAAGGGGGGCAGTTAGCATACCATTTCCCTGGGTCCCAGCATAGGCAGGATACGGGGCTAACTAGCAAGTGACCCAGACAATGAATTCCATTTCCGAGCAAACACATCTCCTCCAGCACAGACGGATTCTGATTTTATTTAAATCCTGCTCAGAATTAAATCCCAGCAACATCAAGCTGAAAAGGAGAGCTAGGTGTGGGATGGAGACAGAGGCAGGTTTCTAACTTGATACATCCCAGTGCAATGGCATGCAGTGGGGGGACCACTGAGTGACAGTGAGGGAGGTGGCAGGGAGCAGCCCTCTTGGGGGTGCAGGCACCTGGGGGAGAAACCAGAATGGATGGGGATTTTACTGTGTTCGGTTGTCTTTCTGGACACATCTGCCTCTGAGTCACCTGCCAGTGTAACTAGGTCAGGATGCAGATTTTGTGGTGAAAGAAAGTCATAACCAATTCAGAAGGCTTTGGGAATTTTAAGCGATCGTGGTTGAATTTTCCTCGGGGCTGACTTGCCAATAGGTCTTAAAGATGAACTGGAGTTAAAGTCCCTTTTAGGTCCTAATGAGAAGAGGAGAGGAGACTTTAAATGTGTCTGCTCGGTCTCAGCATCTTCTCTTTCCTGGTCTATTGCCCGCTCCCCCTTCCTAAGGCTTTCTCCCATTTCCTTAAGCTTCCAGTGTGCTCATGAAATCATACATACCACTCATAAAATTCAGGGTTATGTCTCCAAAGTCATTTACATCTAGGCACAAAGGACCGTTGAGGCTACAGGTAAAAATACTCCCAGAACCATGCATTTTAACATAAGACAAAACTGACTAGAGAATCAATCTCCAGGTATGAATTCAAGCATCAGTGGGCTGCAGGATGATATATAGAAGGCAGCAGGGACCTTCATGAGGTTAATCTGAGGAGCTGCACCTCTTCCAGTGTGACTGCATCTGGGCAAACATCTGGTTACACTGGGACCTATCTGATGCAGAGAATGAGAGTGACCAAGAATCGTAGGAAACTGACCCCCCGACACTCACTCATTCTCCAACCCCCAGGTTGCCCATCATGGTGGGCTACCCCACCAGAATTCCTCAGTAATCCCTAAAGGAAGAAACAAAATCTCTGAAAAGCTTCAGTATCAGATAAGCTCTGGAAAAATCACTAATGTATAGGTTCAGAATGCTGAACAAAGCCAGGGAGTAGTATTAAAATATTTTCTTGGTGTTCATCAATTGGAAAAAAGTAAAAGACCATTAATTTTGAATGATGAGAGGTTCTCAGCAATACCTGGTCTTTCTTCTTCCTGGTCATGTGCCCAGTGATCCTATCTGCCCCAAATCTTCCCCTATCCATGTCCACACTGCCACCACTTCCACCCACCACCCACAGCAATGCAGACAGTGTCTTTATACCAAAATCAAAGCAAGTATACTGCTAAGAATCCATTTGAGGTTTGAAGTTAGGACAAAGCAAGGGCCAAAGACTATGGGGAAAAAATGAGCTAGTAATTCATGTGCACAATTAGAAGAGTGGTTCACAAAGCAATTACTGTCTTCTCCAGTTTTGTGGGGTTTTTGTTTTTCTTTTTTTTTTTTTTGACTCTTGAAAGCAGAATCTATTTGTTTCTAAAAGAGAATAAGCCAGGTCTTTACAATACACACTTTCTCCCATATTACAAGTGTTCAAAAATTAAGTCTATCCCTGCAAAACTGAAAAGTCTGTCACTGTTGTTTATGTTCCCAGTGGGTGATGCAACTTCATTGTTCAGAGGTAAGTAAAATAATCCTTTGCATCATGATTCTTCCTGAAGAGACTTGCTCTCATGCTCTTTGAACATACCTCCAATTGACTTAATAGCATCCTGGCCAGGGAGGTTCACTTCCTCTTTAAGGCAAAGTGAATTTTCATGATGTGAGCTCACGAGGAACAGTTTCCAAGGGCAGGAAGTTACCAATTTTAGAAAGGAGCAGGAGGCTGAGGGAGGATCATTGTCAAGCCAAGGATATTTGGGTTTTACTGTTCATTTACATGATGCCCAGTGCTGGCGACCCTCAGTGTATCCATTTCTCTGTATAAAGTAAGGCTATTTGGGGTTTCTTTTGTGATAGACTTTGCTGCCCCTACATTCTCTGCCCACAAAGTAAAGGCAGAGCCAGAGCACCTAGCCCCTCTGGCACACATTGTTTCCCAATAGCACAAGTGATACCGAGCTAATGTGATGGCAGCTACTTCCTGCGTATATGGATGTTCTCCTCCATTCTGGTCCTCAGCCAGTTTTCTTCTCTTCAATTCCACATCTCTCATTGCTCAGATTGTCCCTACAGGGAAAATCTATACAAGAAAGAAGGGAAACCCTAATGCCATCATGTTTGGCACCACAACGAGTAACCACTGTGAAAACCATTTATAAAAAGGCTATTATTCTGCTTTCATGCTGGCTTTTAACTAACTCAAGGAGTAGCTGCACTAAGGTAGAAAGGTTTGTGACCCATCTGTTGAGTGTATAATTTCCTTTTCATTGGCTAGCACAGCCTAATAAAAAAAAAATATTATTAGGTGCACTAACTCAATCAGCAAACGAATGACAGGCAGATGGTCTTCAAAAACAATACCGACCATGAATGCCACAGAGCCAGCCACAAAGTGGGCCCCAGCTTCTAGGCAGCCTTTGTCTGAAAACACTCCACTGGGTTAAGTGATGCAAAATACGACAGAAAGAGAGAGGAGCTGTGTGTAAATGAGGGAGAAGTTAATGGCCTCTGAAGGGCTCTATGAAAGGCTATGATAATTCTACTGGGGAAAAGAAAAAAAAGACATCCTACTTAAATAATATATGTTTGCGATGGTGCTGAAATCCAATAGATCATGTTCACATGGCACTTCTGTTCTAAATCCTTATTTTAGGCAGTTTTTTTTCTGTAAAGGGCTCTTTATCTGACAGAGTTTTCTTAAGTTGTATTTCAGCTGAGTGATACAATTTGGTGAGTAGAAGTTTCTGTATGAGAGGATTTTACTGGTTGAATAAAAGACAAGAGGCAGGAGAAAGAAAGAAGGAAGGAAAGAAAGAAAGAAAGAAAGAAAGAAAGAAAGAAAGAAAGAAAGAAAGAAAGAAAGAAAGAAAGAAAAAGAGAGAGAGAGAGGGAGGGAGGGAGGGAGGGAGGAAGGAAGGAAGGAAGGAAGGAAGGGAGAAAGAGAGAGAGAGGGAGAGAGGGAGGGAGGGAAGGAGGAAAGAAAAGAAAGCGACTTAAAAGATTTCAAAAAATCAGTCAGGTCAGAAACTGGCATTCATAATTTCAAAGAGAGTTTAGCACATTGCCTGATATATACTAAACACTCAATAAGTTACTAACGATGATAATGTGCATAGTAAATACATATACATATACACACAGAGTGTGTGTATATGTGTATATATGTGTGTATATATACATATATATGTAATAAAATCTAGGAAATATTCCTAGATTTGAAATTAAGGACAAAATATCTGAATTCATATGATCATATGATCATTTCAATTCATATGATCTTAACACATACCATAAAATTCTTCTATATATGTGTATAGTAATAATTTATACCCCATTAGTAATGGACGAGTAACCCTTGCCTACAATGAGAATCATTTTTTTAAACTTTCTTTAATAGGTTAAAATATGGTATCTCATTACTCATTAAATTTGGGGTTCTTTAAAATTTTTTTCAATATCTATTAAGCTTTTACATTTTTTTCCTTTTTTGTGTGAATTGGTAAAATTCAGAGGCCATTAACTTCTCCCTCATTTACACACAGCTTCTCTCTCTTTGTACTTTTGCTAGCTGGGTCATTTTAATTCCTTGTTCCAAATCATTCAGAGACACACCTATAGCATCTCCCCAATGTTTATTTCAACTCTGCTCTGCCATCATTTCACACCTATACCACACAGTGGCTGAAACAGCTCTCTCCACTTTCCTTCTCCCTCTTCTCTCTTGCTCCGTAACACCCCCATGCCCCCCGCCCCGCCACCCAGCAATGCTTCTCAATCTTGAATAATCTGGAGGACCTTGTTAAAATGCTGATTCTACAGTCCTAATAAACTCCCAGGTGAGGTTGATACTGTTCACTTTTCAACCTACTGCATTACTGGAAGTACCTTGTACTTGATCCAAGCTATTACAGCCCAAGAGATGCATCTCCCTTCATGATTTTCAACTTTTAAAGTGAGAAAGCTACAGATGGGATGCTTCCAAGGGAAAGACAGCTGACTGCCAAGACACCTCCCAGAGTGTAAATGTCCATGGTCCATGGTGTGAAAACAGTAGTCTGCAATTTTCCATTGTAGTGGATGATGGCAGAATTTTGATCACCAGTTATCAGTTAGTTTCAGTTATAGGAGTCCATTGATACCCTAGCATCTATTAGTTTATCTGCCATGATCTATTAGCCATTATCACAGATCTTTGGATTCCGGTATCTTGCCAGCCACTCTGGTCTCACTGCCCATTAGGATAATTAACCATGCCTAAGGTGATTAAATGTCATCACTGGCCTTCTGCATTTCCCAGAGCTCCACTTCATGGTAGCATCTTTTATTGTCCATGCAGCCTGCAAATGAAGCTACCACTGCGCCTCTCGGAGATGCCAAAGGCCTCGGACCAGTGAATTCCACTCTGCCTCAGTGACGGCAGTGTCCTCCGGGGCCTCCCAGAAAACAGAGTGGAGTGATGGGGGCTCTGTTCTCACATATCAATCCATCCTAACACTCCCATCTCCCTGAGCCTTCGGACACTTCCTGCAACACTCTGTCAAGGCAGTCCAGTGTCCCCACCTCATCACCACATCCAAGTGTCAAGGAGCCATCCAGGGTCAGAGTAGGACCAGTTTCAGGTGCCCTTGCCAGTTCCCTGAACCTTGAGTCATGAGCCAGTGCTCCTGTGTCGATACATGTTCCTCTTCTCAGCTTTAGACTATACCCCCATCTCCCACCACCTTGGTCCAAAAAGATATCTGCTCCCACAAATGTTATTCAGGCTCCTGGCCACGAACACTAACCAGGAAGGGTGGGACTTTGGTGTGTCAGCCATTTCCTAGTAGAATAAAGACTATTTCCCTGCTTGAGTTGTGTCAAAACCTGACCCTCTTTCTCAGTCTGGAGGCAATGAGGGGACACAAGGGCAGATCATGGGCAGGGTAATGGCATATTGTAAGATATCTGCTTCAATGAGGTCTTTGCAGGGTCTCCTGGCAAAGGGAAACTGTTATCCTCTTGTAAGAGGGGAGGGGGCTGCTTCTGCCAGACTGAAGGATTCAGAAGGACCTGAGGGGTAAAGATTTTCAGGCTTATGTACCCAACTATCCCCAAATCAGGAGTCAAGAGCCCACCCTTTTGGAACCCTCTTGCACTGTTGGTGGGAATGTAAATTGGGGCAGCCACTATGGAAAACAGTATGGAGGTTCCTCAAAAAACTAAAAATAAAGTTGCCATATGATCCAGCAATCCCACTCCTGGGCATATACCCAGACAAAACTATAATTCAAAAAGATACATGCACCCCTATGTTCATTGCAGCAGTATTTACAACAGCTAAGACATGGAAACAACCTAAATGTCCATTGACAGATGAATGGATAAAGAAGATGTGGTACATATATATGATGGAATATTACTCAACCGCTAAAAAGAATGAAATAATGTCATTTGCAGCAACGCAGATGGACCTAGAGATTATCATACTAAGTGAAATAAGTCAGAAAGAGAAAGATAAATACCATATGATATCACTTACATGTGGAATCTAAAATATGACACATACAAACATATCTATGAAACAAAAACAGACTCACAGACATAGAGAACAGACTTGTGATTGCTAACGTGGGGGTGGGGGAGGGAAGGACCGGGAGTTTGGGATTAACAGATACAAACTATCATATATATATAGGATGGATAAACAACAAGGTCTTACTGTACAGCACAGGGAACTATATTCAATATCCTGTAATAAACCGTAATGGAAAAGAATATGAAAAAGAATATACATATATATATATGTATAACTGAGTCACTTTGCTTTACAGCAGAAATAAAACACAACATTGTAAATCAACTATACTTCAGTAAATTTTTTTGAAAAAGGATCCCACCCTTTTAAGGCCCTGACTTTGTCATACAAGACTTGTCAAAACTATGCACTCAGCGTTCTTTGCCATTCAGTTACCCACACAATTAGATCCTGGACCTGATCATCAGTGGCTGAAGAAGACATGGTCTCCTTAATCATCACCATAGAGGCCCTCTGATGTTCATACAATGCCTGTTATTTTCTCTTTTCAGAGCTTTTAAAGGAGTTAACAAATGCCAACCAACTACACAGTCCTTATCACACCATAGCCCCTCTAACGCTTAAGTGCCACAACTTTAAATAAGCTTGCACGTCATCTCCATCCACTAGAGATGACTGTCTTAGTAATCGTGATGATGCAACATGTTACACCACTCACTCACAAGCAGCAATGGGGTTTTTGCTATAGTCTGACTGGTGAGGGATGCGGCTCAAAATCCCATCCTAAAGGTCGGCATTCTGGGAACTCTCCTGCTACCAACTGTCTCAGCCTGAGGTCTCCTGAAAGCGGAGCCTGACACAGGTTAAGTACATGATTCCAGGAATCAGGTGTGTTAGAGTGAATGGATAGGGAAACAAGAAAATTCGACCCAAGAATGTGTTACTGTATTGGCCACTACTAGAGGCTGCTGGCTGTCAATTCCATGGGACCATCTGAGGAGTCATAAAATATATCTCCAGTCTGTCAGCCCAGATGATGTAATGGGGGAGCATGTATCCCATTTGTTGTTGGTCAAGGGAGGCCCCGTAGGTATTAACGCCCTCACACTTTCAGGTTGTGTAAGCACAAGTGTGAGCAGCTTCCCATGGGCATCAGAGAAGCCCGGGGCAGTTTCCCTCGTTGGGATAAAGCTCAACAGAAAGTGAACAACTGCATAACCTTCTTATGTCAAATGGCATCTACTGCCTCCATACATTTTCTGGCATTGGTCAAGGACAGGAAGAATTGATATAAAGTTAAAAGTACTAGATTTTAATTGTATTGTATGCCAACTAGGTAAAACCTGTCTACAAAATGCTGATCCACTTTTCTCTGGTTTAGGTTTTGTCCTGATAGGAGTACTCCTTTCATCTCTTAAAAGGCTCAGCATTGCCATGAAGATTCATACCACCCTGGCTTTGGTTGTGTGAGCTTTTTCAGTAAATTTCTCGTTATTCTTTCAAAATGTCCAATTGAAAAGGCTTTTAGCCAAGATTTAGAAGGTTATCTTTAAAAACAAGAAGCCACTCTGCTTCCTCCAGATATTTATTCCTCTAAAAGTGTTCATTTAAAATTAGAGAGCATCCTTCTCCTCCTTTCTTTTATCTTTTTCTCTTCTCAACCTCTTACATTTTTATTAAATAAATTCTAACACTCTGGACCATATGTCCTTTTAGTATCTCAGGCTGAAATGAGACAGTTGAGCAAAGAGAAAATTTAAGTCAGCATTACTCACATCTAAATACCTATTATTAAAATGTGTGCATGGTAACAATCACCTTTAATTTCAAATTTTATAAGAACCAATGTGGGGACAATCAGGGTAGTCACTAGGAGGAGAAAATAAAAGGGGCCTGAGAGACAGCTCTGCGGAGTGGGCTGTGTGGAGCCAGCAATGAACCTGACGCCTCTGAGCGTTAACACATGGTCCCTCCATCCAAGATCTGTATACGCAACTCAGCTGCTGGACTGACAGAAGATTTGGGGTTGTTAACACACACTTCATTAAAATACCAGCTAAAATCCAAGTTCGAAATCCCACAGTTTGTGTTAGTTGATAAAACTCAATTGCTTCTAATTACTGTTAGTGCAGCTTTAAAATAATATTTTGTTGTAATAAAGGATTCAATATGACATGTGAGAGTTGGCCCCATGAACTGGAAACCCCGGGCCAGAGGGAATATGTGCACATACGGTGTTCCCCGCTCTGCCTGACTTGTTTCTCTGAAAATTTTCTAGGCATTCAACAGGGGAAAAAATGAGCAGTCTTCAAATGGGTTTTGAAAGGGTGAGGACAGCTCAAACATTGGATGTGATTTGCATCTCTGATTAGTCACCGCAGCTTAAGGAAAACTGAGTTGAAAGGAAACAGGCAGAGTGGTAGTTTCCAGTGCTCTTCTGGAGCATGCACCATGACTAGCCAACATCCTTTTCCTGCAATGCCCTTCTCGCCCCACCCCCTTCTTAAAAGGTTGTCAACACTGGCAGACTTGATAAGCTAAACATATTCAAGTATTGAAAGTTGTTGCCATTCGCATTTGACAAAGGAAAGGAAATCTTCTTTCTTAGCAGTCTCTTCTACTCACTGTCATCCAGGAACACTGGTTTTCTTAAGATTTCTCCAGAGGGCTGAGCTACTTCCCACCTCATGGTCCTCATACTTGCTCCAGCCCCCAACCCTTACTGCCTTCACCTTACCCCTCTTAACCCAGCTAACTCCTACTCAACCTTTATGTCTCAGCTTAAACTCTAGCCCTGATGGAAGTCTTCCCTGACCCTCCATGTTTAAGTTAGGCCCCCATTGTGTAAACACTGTCATCACACCCTGCAGGTCTCCTTCACGGCACTTTTATCAAAACTGTGATTATGTGCATTATCTTTCAATATATTTTTCCTACTAAGCTCCAAAGGATGGGCATCTCTTTTGTCCTGTCCCTTCTACAGTCATTTCCAAAGTGCATGAGGCATAGTAATTGACTGCTTAAGTAAATGATAACAAAGATCAGAAAATTGAGGTGATTTTTACAAGTATTGCAAAGAAAGAATAAGATACTAATATGGAGACATTGGCTAGGAGCAAGGTAAAATGTTTCGTGAAACAGACCTCATTCAGCAAGGAAGAAAGGAAAATCTTCTTGTCCTGTTGGCAGACACCTTAGAGGAAGCTATAAAACTCTTTTGGAGAAACTCAGGGATATATACTGACCAACTGTTCTCTGTTAGGAAAGACAGTCCTGGTTTTCAGTGTCTTGTCACACATGAACAGGTGTCTCAAATTGGTCCATATCTGCAGTATCTCTACTTCTGTCTAGGAACTCCTCACTATTTGACTCATGCACAGCCATAAATCCCATCTTAGCCCTGAGCTCTCACATGATACCTTAGAGATAGGTCTCAGACATAGATCATCTCCTTCAACCTTCTAGCAATTAAGAACAAAAATCAACTATACTCCAATATAAAATTTTAAAAATTTAAAACAAGATGATCATGGAGAGTAATATTCATAACAATGGAAACAACTGTAAAGGAGAGGTGGTATCCTTTGCCTGACCAGTATCCGTTCTACCTTGTCTGGTAGTAACTTCCTGATATCTTTGGTGGAAACGATAGTTCTCCAGTGATCCCCAATGGTTCTCTATCCTCTCCTGGCTAAGCTATTCAGTTGCTCAGCTCCTGGAATTTGAATCTTAAACAAAGTATCAGTAAGACAGAAAATGGTTTGAGCTCAGCCATTCTACAAAAAGCACCCTGGAAAGATTGTTGCAGAATGCCTCCTTCCTAGACCCCTGCCTCCCACCTCGAACTGCCAGGGCTCCTTTCATACCTGGATCAGAATCTCCTCTTTAGCCTGCCAGCTGTCCAATATCCTTCCAATAAATATTCTTTTTACTTAAGCAGCCAACCTGTTCCTATTAGTTTCAACCAAAGTGTCAGCCAAATTATCCTGACTGATTCAGGGATTACGAAGATGTGATGATGAAGATGAAGATGATGAAAACAAATGCCTCATGAGATTTCATAGAAATCTTCTTTACCAAAGCTCAAAACAGTCTAAGATTACCACATTTATTCAGGTAACTTCTCCAGAATTAAGTAGTGCGACCTTAAATCAGTTCTCAATGGTATTTGTTTAACATACAAAATACTAGTACACCAAGCAATTCTACAAAGACTGGAATTATGATTTCATCTAATCTCTGTTATTTGGCCTCTATAAGTATCTATTGGATTAAAGAATATATTTTTCCTAAAAGTATCTCACTAAGGAACTCTATTAATATTCATGTTGCAAATGTTTCCCTGTTTAAATATTTGAAAGTTCTAAAAAGGATTTCTGTACGAAAAGTCAACAGCTTTCATAATCATTGTTAATTACTGTAACACTATTACTTCAATAACCAGCATTCACATATCAACCAAATGATAACATTTTATGAGATAACGTTCTCAAGAAATATTTCTCCAAGTTAAATCTCGAATGCTTACCGATAGTATTTGAAAGTGAATATTCATGGCTCTGTTAGATAGCTATGCTAATATAATCAACTGCCCCAAGATTCAGTGGCTTAAACCACAATTATTTATTCTTGTTCAGGCATCTGTAGGTCAGCCGAAGGTCAGCTGATCTAGGCTGGGTGTCTGATTCAAGTTGCAGGACGAGCTGGACTTGGTTCCTCACTGTAGCTTGGGCTCAGGTCTGCTCTGCAGGTGGGCCTTCTGGATCCCAGATGCTCAGAAGAAGCTCTTTTCATGGTGGTGCCAGAGGAAGAAGATGACAAGGCCATCCCACAAGCACATCCCAAGCTTTCTCCTGTATCACAGCCACTAACATTCTATTGCCCAAAGTACATCACACGGCCAAGCCCAATATTGATAGGGAAGGGAAGCATATTTCACACACATAGGCGGAGAGAAGATTGAATATTTCCTGAATAATAATCCAAACTATCACATAAACTAGCAATGCATCTGAAAAACATACCTTGCTTGTGTAAATAACATTATTTTGCTGACTGGATATGATGGTAACTTATTCAATCATCTACAAATTCAAGGATTTCAGAAGTGACATTGAAACTGGCTAATTGGCTGTCCAAAATCTAAGCAGACTAGGGATGATCCCAAGGTCAAAGCTGAAACTTCAGTTCATCCTGACCTAACTTGCCCAAAGCTGCACAGCTTTGTAGTGGCACAGCTGGAGGTTTAACCCAGATTTTCTGACTCAAATCCCATGTTTTGAAGCACTAGGCTGCAGTGCTCCAAGTAACTATCATGTCTCCATTTTGGAAAAGAAAAATTGGAGCATTAAATATTTACTGTATGCCAGGCTTAGAGTCAGAGGGTTTACATATATTATTTCATTTTATCCTTAAATCTCATGAGGTCAGAGTAATTTTTCAGAATTAACAGATAATAAAATAATTGCTCAGGAAGTTTTAAAACTTAACTTTTCTAAGGACAGGCAGGTAGAAACCTAAATTTTGAAACAACCCCATCTGACCACAAAACACATGCTTTTCTATTAAATTACACAATCATCTCAAAATACTCAGTGATCAGGACTTAAATCCTGTACCTGAACTCATGCCTCTTGACCCAGTGATTTCTCCATTATTGTTCCAGTAACCATATTTCCAAAACCGTAAGTTTTGTTTTAATACATGGTTTAAAAACTGGTGAAAATAATTGAATTTAAAACTGTCCAACACATTCTGGTTGCCATAAATACATGACATACCCCTTATTAGTTCAGCCACCATCTGTGACTTTTTTCAATATTAAGGAAGTATAAGTCATGTGCATTATTTCAAGTGTATTGTCTTTTACCATTAAGAAAAAATTTACATTGAAAAGGTGAAAGAGGTCTAAATGTTGATCAAAACCTTTCATTTACATGTTCTATTGTCCCCATACGAGGAACAATGCTGCCTCCTGTCACTGATAATAATAATAATATAAAATTAGGCTTTTAGGAATTCTCAGCCCATAGAATTTAATCAGGATTCTTTAAATTGACACATTAACTATTCCTTTCAGATTACTGTATTTTGACAGACTTTATAATGCATTCCTCAAGAGAACACCACTTTTGTAAAGCTCTTAGCAAGTCAGCACTATAAATATGTCTTGTATTTTAAGAAATAAAACTAAACTCATCTAGAATATTCTATGCTGAATTTACTAGACTCTACTTATAGAGAACATTAGAACAAAAGAGTTGGCTAGCCTTTGGATAATGATTTGTTGTAAATTACACTATCTGCTGATTAACTGAAATTAGAAAGACTGCATCAAAATTTTAAAAAATAGAAAAATCATTTGTTATCCCAACATGATGTGATAGAAAAAATAATGTAACTGTAAGAAATTAAAATGTTTCCCAGCCTCATTGAGATATAATTTACAAATAAAAATTGAAAGTCTTGTGAGGAATAAAATGCAGTGGAAGGAAGTGTGCCAGTTCCAAGCAGGCCTCCAGAGACCCTGCATGCTTTGGCCCTCTCTTTTGGAGCCCTGCCCAGACACGCAGATGACCAAGCATGGGCTAGCCTGCTGGAATACGAAAGCCATGTGGAGCACAGCTCTGCCAACTCAGCCAACACAGCTGAGGCCATCTAACCAGAGCCCAGTCAATTTGGCACTGACCTTAACCATGAATGAACCTGCCAAGGCCAGAAGAACAATGCAGCTGAGCTCAGCACCAATTGTTGGCTTGCAGAATTGTGAATTATACAAATACTTGTTGTTTTGAACCACTAAGTTCTTGGGGTAGTTTGTTATCTCCAGACAAAGTGACAAATAACAACACAGCCCCTGCTAAATTATAAATTCCATGTCTATCTTGTCCCTCCACGTATTTCTAGTATGTGGCACAGCATATAGTAGGTGCTTAGTAAATATATGCACAATAAATGAATTAATAGGTGAATAAAACATATACATAGTCCCATGCTTTTGAGTTTTGGAAATAATTTGATTTCTACGTGTTGTTCAAGTTTGGGGCCAGATTACAAGGATACATTTTGTTTCAGTTTTATTCAATATTAAGTGGTGGAGCAAAGACTCAAGGCCCAGTCTCTCTGAAAATAATAATTGGGGGAAAAAAGAAATAGCCGTCGTAGTAGTGGCAGCAGAATCTAACCAGGAAATCCAACGCTTTCATCTGTACACTATGGTGTTCCTTTCATAGTCCCTTTAGATAATCGCTCAGAGTTATCAGTAAAGCTGAAATAACCACAAGATATCCACCAGGACAGATTTGACCTGCTTTTCCAAAAAGTAAGCTTGTGTTGCATTGTGTAATAAATTGTTACAGAAACCTTTCTGGAACATAAAAGTCATTCTGGCATCTGACTGAAGTTTACTGTGAGCATTCTGGAAGAATTTCAATAGGAATAGAAAGGCCGGGCAAGTGAGTAAAGTCGTTTCAAAACCGTTTTTGAAGGGTAATGCCAGCATTCCAGAGGGATTTCAGTGCTCGGCTAGAGGGCAGCAGAATTATTGCTGAAGTATTCCTTGTGGAGAGCTTTAACCTCATGACCGAAGTATATTCAAAACAATTCTGCTGTGATAGTAAAAAAATATATATCCATGCTGTGCATTCCCAGAAGAGCATTCTGGCCTCCTTATTCACACGAGCCAAGAACTGAAAAAGAGCTGAGGGGGTAAATTGGTAAAGTGCTACCACAGAGGTTTTCCTTTAAATACTGCCTGGGGAAGTCCCATGGTCCCCAAAGGTTAGAGACATTAGATATTTTATAGGGTATGTGCCGAAATGAATAATTCACAGAGAAATGCTCCAAACTCTATGCAGGTAACATTATAAAATAAAGTAAGATAAAACACCAGATAAAATATTCAACTCTATGTAGTCCTTCTGCCAACACCCCTAAGTTAATCCTCACATGTACCCTGTACACTGCACTCTGCTAGGTACTGGGGGGATAGAGCCATTACATCTCAAGTCAACTGAGCATGTGAGACACCCACATGTTCAATAAATATTTATTTAACCCCTACCTGTTAGGTGCGGGGGAGCTAGTGAGCTTCCGACCGGTCTTCCTGCTTCTAGTCCTGTGCCTCTCCGGTCCCCACTCTACATAGACCAGAGCTCCTCCCCCTCACCTCCCGAGGTCCTGAGTGTCCAGAACTTAATCTTGCCCATCGTATCTCCAGCCACCACCCCCCCAATCACACTGCTTCAGCCAGCTCCTTGGCCTTCCAGTTCCTTGCCCTCAGAGTCTCTCAACAGAAGTTGCAGCAGAAGATGGCATGGGAAAAATAGAAAATGGTGGACAACTGCCATGCAGCAGAACGATGCCTCTCTGCAACTCCACGGATTTTCAGTAAATTTATTAACCTCAGAATGTTCACGAGTGGGTTTCTTATTGAAAATTAAAAAGAGGCTAAAATGTTTCTACTTGCTTGGGTAGAGCCCAACCAAGAGGGCCCAGAGACCAAGGCCCCTGGAAGAATTACACTGTAGAATTTGGACTAACCATTAGGAAGGGTCCAGACTTGATATTGTGGTTGAATCAAGTTTACCTATAACTCAAAGAATGAGGGAAGCCCAGATGACATTTGGGTTAAGTATCAAGGTCCCCACCTGGATTCTTTTGTCTAAAGTACTCAACTGTAACTTGGATTTAATCATCATCCTAGAACTTGGAAGAGGGGACCTTCTCCAAAATTGCCGAACTCTGTGCGTAGAATGTGAATCACCACCCTGGTTATTGTAGAGAAAAACTCAGCACAAGCTGAGAACTGGGGATGGGGACCCAGGTATCTCTTAAAGTAGCAAGTCCTCCAAGTGATGCAGTAGCCAGCCCAGCCTGGTTACAAAAGTGCAGCCCAGCACGTGAGAGTCATTGATTAAGGACACCATTCATTTCTTGAGGTAAACACAGGGAATCATGAGTTGGTTTTATCACCTGACAGCATCTGAACTTGTTGGGAATCATCTGCCTCCAGTTATTTTTCTCTGATGTTTATTAAAATGCAAGTTTTTGAGCCTTAGACAGTACCTAACTGAAAAGGAATCTCAGGGGGTGAAATCCAGGGATCTTTATTTCAAAAGACAACTCAAAATCCCTAAGTTCACTGAAGTTTGAAAATGACAGCTTTCTCCTTTATTCCCATAATGCGAGGTGTTTCTGAATATACCCACTATCAATCTCATGTCCTATGACCAGATGCCCAATGTCTACCAGATCCTTCAGTTTTCCCATCCTGCCTGTATTGTTGCCATAAAGCAACCTCTGTCAAACAAAGGATGTATCATCAAAATGATGACATTGGGTAATTGGCCTAAAGGATCGCATAATGGTCTCTATCTCCTGACATTTCTGCACCAAAACCCCCACTCCCAAGTTTCTGACATTTATGTCCCAGTGATAGAGTGTTCGAACCTTATTATACATGGAATGATTGGCCTTCAGAGTTGGTTTATCAGTAAGTATTCAGCACCTGCCATGTCCTCAGCACAATGCTACAGGGAGGCAAAATTCTACAAAATGTCCTAAAGTTCTAAGAAACCACCTCTGCTCTCAAGTTACTTAAAATCTAGTTATAGTCTGAGTTATGGCAAATATATAATAAAGCATAACCACAAAAATAATAACAAAACAAGTTGATGAGAATGTAAAATAATGCAGGCACCATGGAAATAGTATGGCAGTTCCTCAAAAAAATTAAAAACAGAATTACCATATGATCCAACAATCCCACTTCTGGGTATATACCCCCAAAATTAAGAGTATAGTATGGAAGAGGTATTTGCACACCCATGTTCATAGCAGGATTATTCACAATAGCCAAAAGATGGAAGGAACCCAAGTGTCCATCAATGGATGAATGGATAAACAAAATGTATATACATACAATGGAAAATTATTCAGCCTTAAAAAGAAAGAAAATTCTGACATGTGCTAAAACATGGATGAATCTTGAGGATGTTATGCTAAGTGCAATGAGCCAGTCTCAAAATGACAAATAATGTAGGACTCCACTGATATGAGTCACCTAGTGAAGTCAAATTCATAGAAACAGAAAGTAGAAAGATGGTTACCGGGGGCAGGGTGTGAGGGGGGAGAAATGGGAAGTTGTTGTTTAATGGGTATAGAGTTTCAGTATTGCCAGATGAAAAAGCTCTGGAGATGGGCTGCACAACTGTATGAATATATTTAACACTACTAAACTGTATACTTAAAAATGGTTAAGATGGTAAATTTCATGTTAGGTGGAATTTATCACAATAATAAATAATAATAACAAAACAAACAACTCAGTTGCTTTTTGCTTATCTTGTCTTTGTGAGAGGCCTCCACACATCAGGCAGCTTCCCACCATCATATGGCACTATTTAACCTGGACATGGTTTATACCAGTGTATAAGCTTCCTAGATCACCTGAAAATTTTCTCACCTGAGATTCAAGCAATGAATCTCTCTAAGCTTCCCAATTTGACCATTTTCCGCCCACACAGGTTGGAAGGCTATTCTCATTGGTTCCTACTGGTGTTCTTCCCCAGACAGCCTGGAAGGAAAAAATGAGATGGATCAGCGCTTTAAAATATTGAATGTCCTTCAAGGATGCACCTTGTCCACAGAAGCCATCACAACAAAGGTAGGTACATTAATCATCTCCCCTGCTGGAAATGAAGGAGAAGAAATAAATAAACAGCCCATCATCATGATCAGGTATCAAAGGTTTGTTTTAGGTCATACCCCCATTAAAATGAATTTCAGTGCTGTCAGGAGCAATGTCATGAATCTTCTGTACTTTTTTTTAAATGAGCAATTCATGCTGGGAGGAAGCACCCTCCCTGTGAGCTCCGTAATGAGTGCCCCTATTAACTTCTCTACCCTTCCATTTTTGGTGTTCTCAAAGCAAGCATAGAAAAGTGCTATACATTTACTCCTGCATTAAGTGCCTCTGCCTTAAATAAATATTAAGTCAAGTTAATGCAACTTTCTTGCAATGCAAGAAAGTCAATAATTCAGGAAATACCATCAGCATTTTGTTCTATGTGTGTGCTCTATCATGTGGAGTTATCATTTTAATGTTACTACTTAAATATTTTTTAAAACGACTCATCATTTTCATATGCATCTGTATAGAAATGTTAGCAAATACAGATAAGAAAGAAGATAAAAATAAACATTTACTCTCTCACTTGCCCAGTAATAACAATTTTTAGCACCTTGGGATGTGCTTTATAAAATCTTTTTTCATGGATACAGACACACACAAGTGCACATGCGTGTGCATGCACATAAATAGATGAATAAAATATTTTGGAAAAATGAGATCCTATTGCCCATTTTGGTAGTCAAATTTGGTAGAATTCTGAGATGGCCTCCAAGATTTTCTGCCAGACACCAGGGGTGTCCCAAAGATATGCCACTGGCCTCAAGGAACTCTAGAAAACTGTGTGTGTGCGTGTGTGTGTGTGTGTGTGTGTGTGTAGGGGTAAGTACAAGCCCTTGCCAAGCCCAAGAAAATAGCCCCAAGAGCACATCCTCATGATAAAGAGCCAGCAACACTATCC
The DNA here is from genome assembly GCF_059928025.1 of Delphinapterus leucas. Lineage (NCBI taxonomy): Eukaryota > Metazoa > Chordata > Mammalia > Artiodactyla > Monodontidae > Delphinapterus > Delphinapterus leucas. The sequence continues at coordinate 97,957,702 of NC_143133.1, forward strand.
TTATGCAGGAAGGAGAGAAAATTGTTTTGATTCCTCTAAAAGGATGGATTATAGAAAATGAGAAAGGATAAAATAAGATGTGTTCCCCTTCCCATTCCAGAAGGAAGCTTAGGAAAAGAGGCCACTATCTATCATTCTTTAGGAAAAAAGAAGTCAGGGACCTGTTGTGGACAAAGTTATAGCTGTTGGGTTGGAATATAAGTGTTTTGAGTTTGAAATAAGCTCCATCATTACTATTGTTTTTAAAATATGGTGGCTCAACTCCCACCCTACCATGCCCCCCCACCAAGGTCTAGCCAGGGACAAAGAGCATTAAAATAAAACTTGAATAAATAAACATAATCCTGAACCCTCATTCTATGTGAAAAACAAAACAAAGCCAAAACTGATTTCTTTTCCCTTCTAACAGAATGCCCAAAGAAGAGAATTTTTCTCACACTGTTAAACCCAGCTATCATCAGATTCCCATGGGCAGGAATGTCAAGCTTGCTTGAATGTAAAAGAATTCAGATGACTTTTCTTCTTTCTTGAAAATAGAATGTTTTAAAACCCGAGGAAAAATAGGTTAATGCCTAAAAATTCTGATTCTTGACAAATTGTGCTCTGAGAAGAGTTTATTTTTCCTTCAACCATTATTATTTATTAACAGTGAAAAGTTGATATATCTCATTTTTATTTGCATATTCTCTTTAATCACAGAATACGCATTTACATTAAGTAACTCATTTTTTTCAATGGATTTATTCCTAAAGAGATGGTGTATATATCATCTTAAAAAGAAACCTCTGACCGTGTTGGAGTACCTAAGACTGAATTTTTCTTCCTGTTATAAACAACTATAGAAGATGATAATATACATGAACAGGATAAAATATATGTTTCAGGTATTGACAATAGTCAGCATCTGACTATGATTTTGAGAGAAAGGAAGTAAATCAACTGAGTCCTGCAATTACCCTGGACTTCTTCCTGGAGGCACTTTTCGGACTAAAGTACAGGGAGGGGGAAGATTAGTAGACTGTCATGACCTCTTTGAGTTGAAAAGACAGACACTGGAGTTCAGAGAGGCTGAGGCAGCTAGAATTTGTGGGCCAAAGTACTAGAAAAGAGGGAGCTATCCAGAAAATGAAAAGCTCTACAAATGCATACAAGCATCCTCTCAAGTATGTTGCTGAACATTAAGCTACACACGTGCAGGATAAAACCCCATGAAGTTAGGTTGATAACTACCAGTGTGCTGTCAGTAGTCAAACAATTGCCAGAGCTCATACAGGCCTGGGAGTGATCGAGTTCTGAGAAGGCAGAATGGATAGCCCTCATTGAACATCTAGGGTATCGGTTCACAGACCAGAAGAGCCATGCCTTAGTTGTAGGACTAAACCAGCCCCAGAGAATAAGCTACTCTAGGTTTGCCCTATCAAAACTGTAAACAATCCTCAAAAGGATCAAATAGAACAGCAAATGACTTAACTGCCCACCAGAACAAAGCACAGCACGCTTTAAAAGAAGACAATAAAAGCCAGACACATAGCAATGTCAAGTTCATGATCTTCGACCTCCAATCAAGAATTACTAGACACACCCTCAGAAGCAGGAATGTGGAATCTGAAACTAGGAGAAACATCAGTCAATAAACACAAAACCAGAATCAGAGACAAAGAAATTTTAACAGGTGTTATATATAAATACGATCAAAGGAAAACATGAACAAGATGAGGAGAAAAACTACTATATACAAAATGAGAAATTGTTTTTGTATAATAAAGATGCATTTGGTGGGATTAACAGAAATTTAGGCACAGAAAAAGAAAATGTCTGTGAACTTATAGACACAGCAATTTAAGTTACCCAAACTGAAGCTCAGAGGCAAAAGAGATGGACAAGAAAAAGTTAACCAAACCTCAGAGACCTTGGGGCAACATAAAGCAGCTTCCTGGCTACAGCCCCAGAAGGAGAGGGTCGAAAAGATTAGGGCAGAAATGTTTGAAGAAATGAGCCAATTTTTTTCCAAATTAGATGAAAACAACAAACCCACAGATTCAAAATTTCAATGACTCCTAAGCAGGATATCACAAAGAAAACCACACTGAAGCACTTAATAATCAAATAATAAAGAGAAATAAACATTAAGCCACGCTATGTACAGGGGAACAAAGGTAATAATGATCACAGACATCTCAAAAACAACACAAGCCAGAAGATAATGGAATAGCATTGTTAAAGTTCTGGGAAAAGAAGAAAGAAAGCTGTCAACCTAGAATTCTATATCCAGCAGAATCCACTGCAAAACTGAGAGCAAAGTACAGTCATTTTTAACAACACACAAAAGAAAAGCTGAAAGAATTTGAACTACAAGGATTTGAACTGCTCCTGAACTATAAGAAATATTAAAGGAACATTTTAGCCTGAAGAGAAACAATTCCAGATGAAAACATAAAACCAAGAACAGTGGAAGAAAGAAGCATTATAGTCTGTATGAAGAAGATCACAAGATTTGGAATCCTCACATTGATACTTACAGAGCCTCTGTTTCCTCACCTGTAAAATGAGGATGGTACCACAAAGATGTTGCAAAGATTCAACAAAATAAGGTAGTTAAAGCACTTAGCGCAGTGACTGGAACATACTATGCAGTCAACAGATCATAGCTATTATTATTTTGTTATTAGGTATTAAATGTGCCAAGAGATTGTTGTTAATGACTGCTGATGAATACTTATCAGTATTCATATAGGTAAAAAAGACAAATGTTGCACAACATTAAGCTTTATAATTTATCTTGGAGACAGGTAGTACTTAAATATCTTAGTGTCGTTGTTTTGCTGTGTGGGAAAGAAAAAAGAGATGAGAGATATGGGGAGACAAGTAACAAGAGTTCATAGGTGAGAAGGGAAGATTCTCAACTCCTGGATGAAAGACTGAATGCTATCTTGTTGGTTTGTAATGTAAAAATCTCATAATATTTCCGACTTAGGTAAATTTTGGCCTTTCACTGTAAATCCAGAAGAGTTGTCAAATAAAAAATAACTATTTACAAATTTTTCTTGATTCTTAATTTTGTTTCATTAGGATAAAAAATTTATTAAGTAGTTACCTGCTTCTGGTTCTACAAAATAACCACTGCAATGGATATTCTTAACAGCAACATTTAAGATCAATGTGGAAGAACATAAGGAAATGAACTATCGGTTTAAGTACTTGAATGGATCAAATAAACCTGTAAATAAAGTACAGTGTAGTAGTGATGCTAGCATCAAGCCGGCTGCCTGGGTTCATTTCCTATTTCACCCCCTAAACCATTGTGGCCTTGGGAGGCTACATGGCCTTTCTCTCATCTGTAAAATGGGGGGGAAATAATATCTAACTCATAGGGTTGTTGGAAGAGTGAATCAGTTAAGACATACATAATATGTTTGGCATGTAAGTATTTGCTATTGCATTGTATAAACAATGATGAGAGGGTTGGAGAAAAAGTTACAGAAATTACTTATTAATAGTGACACATATAAATAAATTCTCTTTTCAGAATGTATTTCAGGTTTGAAGTTACTACTTTCAAACTGCCTAAAGGTAAAATATGGTTGCCACTACTATTACTACTGGCATTTTTACATAAAACACTGGTTTAATTTGTTTGTAAAGAAGGGGAAGCTCCTTCCAACCCAAAGTCCATACGAGGCTCAAGACAGCATCTCGAGTGAAGTGACTACTAATGTACTGAGAAGACAATCCTCAGTCCAACTGCAGTAGCAAGGTCTGCTCTAATCATTCAGCTGAACAAACAAAACCCAGGATTAGTTATTTTCCCAGAACCTAGATAAACAGACACTTCCTTTTTAGTGCCTCTTTTTAAAGTAAGAGGGTCCACATCTCTCCTAATCATGACTTCATTCTATATTTCTATTTTAAAAGCTGCTTTTTCCAGTTTTTTGCTATTTTAGGCATAAAAATATCATAGGCACATATGCTCTTTAACTAATATATGAATGTAAATAACATGCTGTTGTTTATACATAAATTTTGAACAACAAATTAACCTAACAGTCTATTTGGGGTCAGTGATACACTGTCAGACTTACTTGCTTGTATAGACAGAAACCCACTCAGTAAGGATTTTGGAATGGGAGCAGGCTTAGTAATCATCAGGCATGTGGATAGCTGTGGAGACAGGCTATTTCCTATAGTCTTTTTCAAGGACCACATTGGTCTCTCCTTGCTTCATGATGTTTCTGTTTCTCTCAGCACATTTGGTCTATTCTCTTCTTTGCTGCCTGACTTCTTCAGTATTCTGATAGTTTCCATTCCCTTATAGCTTTGAGTTATACATAAACCACTCTGTGCCTTATCTTATTTATAGCACCTCTGAATTCACCACTTGATTTTAATCTTAGTATCTTCCTGGTTCAGTTCAAATTAGTGAAGAGAGAGGGAGATTTAAATATCTGATCAGCACAGCTTACATGGGTAATCTATAGACTAACTGCAGGTCCACGTGGGCGAGATCACGTGGAACAAACCACTATTCTCCCTCTGTTACTCCACATATTTAGTCCATAGGTGGGAAGCTTCTGTGAGAAGGGGTATGGGCAAGCAGGCATCAGAAATATACCTAATAAATACACTCAAAGAAAATAGGCCAACAAGCCTCTTAGATAGCCTCATCTACCAGGGGGCAGAAAGCAGAAGCAAGAAGAACTACAATTCTGCAGCCTGTGGAACAGAAAACCACATTCACAGAAAGATAGACAAAATGAAAAGGCAGAAGACTATGTACCAGATGAAGTAACAAGATAAAACCCCAGAAAAACAACTAAATGAAGTGGAGATAGACAACCTTCCAGAAAAAGAATTCAGAATAATGATAGTGAAGATGATCCAGGACCTCGGAAAAAGAATGGAGGCAAAGATCAAGAAGATGCAAGGAATGTTTAAAAAAGACCTAGAAGAATTAAAGAAAAAACACCTAGAAGAATTAAAGAACAAACAAACAGAGATGAACAATACAACAACTGAAATGAAAAACACACTAGAAGGAATCAGTAGCAGAATAACTGAGGCAGAAGAATGGATAAGTGACTGGGAAGAGAGAATGGTGGAATTCACTGCCACAGAACAGAATAAAGAAAAATGAATGAAAAGAAATGAAGACAGCTTAAGAGACCTCTGGGAAAACATTAAATGCACCAACATTCTCATTATAGGGGTCCCAGAAGGAGATGACAGAGGGAAAGCACCCGAGAAAATATTTGAAGAGATGATTATAGTTGAAAACTTCCCTAAAATAGGAAAGGAAATATCCACCCAAGTCCAGAAAGTGCAGAGAGTCCAAGGTAGGGTAAACCCAAGGAGAAACATGCCAAGACACATAGTAATCAAACAAAAATTAAAGACAAACAAAAATTATTAAATGCAACAAGGAAAAAATGACAAATAATATACAAGGGAACTCCCATAATGTTAACAACTGATTTCTCAGCAAAAACTCTACAAGCCAGAAGGGAGTGGCATGATATATTTAAAGTGATAAAAGGGAAGAACCTACAACCAAGATTACTCTACCCAGCAAGGATGTGACTCAGATTTGACAGAGAAAGCAAAAGCTTTACAGACAAGCAAAAGCTAAGAGAATTCAGCACCACCAAACCAGCTCTACAACAAGGCTAAAGGGACTTCTCTAAGTGGGAAACACAAGAGAAGAAAGGATCTACAAAAACAAACCCAAAACAATTTAAAAAATGGTAATAGGAACATACATATCAATAATTACCTTAAATATGAATGGATTTAATGCTCCAACTAAAAGACACAGGCTCACTGAATGGATACCAAAACAAGACTCATATATAGGCTGTCTACAAGAGACCCACCTCAGACCTAGGGACACATACAGATTGAAAGTGAGGGGATGGAAAAAGATACTCCATGAAAATGGAAATCAAAAGAAAGCTGGAGTAGTAATACTCATATCAGATAAAATAGACTTTAAAATAATGTTACGGAAGACAAGGAAGGACGATACATAATGATCAAGGGATCAATCCAAGAAGAAGATATAATAATTATAAATATATATGCAGCCACCATAGGAGCACCTCAATACATAAGACAAATGCTAACAGCTATAAAAGAGGAAATCAACAGTAACACAATAATAATGGGGGACTTTAACACCTCACTTACACCAATGGACAGATCATCCAGACAGAAAATGAATAAGGAAACACAAGCTTTAAATGACACAATAGACCAGATAGATTTCATTGATATCTATAAGACATTCCATCTGAAAAGAGCAGAATACACACTTTCTTCTCAAGTGCACTTGGAACATTTTCCAGGATAGATCACATGTTAGGTCACAAATCAAGTCCTGGTAAATTTAAGAAAATTGAAATCATATCAAGCATCTTTTCCGACCACAATGTTATGAGATTAGAAATCAATTACAGGGAAAAAAACGTAAAAAACACATGGAGGCTAAACAATACTTTACTAAATACCCAGGATATCACTGAAGCAATCAAAGAGGAAATCAAAAAATTCCTAGAGACAAATGACAATGAAAACACAACAATCCAAAACTTATAGGATTCAGCAAAAGCAGTTCTAAGAGGGAAGTTTATAGCAATACAATCCTACCTCAAGAAACAAGAAAAATCTCAAATAAACAATCTAACCTTACACCTAAGGGACCTAGAGAAAGAAGAAGAAACAAAACCCAAAGTTAGTAGAAGAAATCATAAAGATCAGAGCAGAAATAAATGAAAAAGAAAACAATAGCAAAGATCAATGAAACTAGAAGCTGGTTCTTTGAGAAGATAAACAAAATTGATAAACCTTTAGCCAGACTCATCAGGAAAAAGAGGGAGAGTACTGAAATCAATAAAATTAGAAATGAAAAAGAAGTTACAACAGACACCACAGAAATACAAAGCATCATAAGAGCCTACTACAAGCAACCATATGCCAATAAAATGGACAACCTGGAAGAAATGAACAAATTCTTAGAAAAGCACAACCTTCTGAGACTGAACCAGGAAGAAATAGAAGATATAAACAGACCACTCACAAGCATTGAAATTGAGACTGTGATTAAAAGTCTTCCAACAAACAAAAGTCCAGGACCAGATGGCTACACAGGTGAATTCTATCAAACATCTAGAGAAGAGCTAACACACATGCTTCTCAAACTCTTCCAAAAAATTGCAGAGGAAGGAACACTCCCAAACTCATTCTATGAGGCCACCATCACCTTGATACCAAAACCAAAGATACTACAAAAAAAGAAAATTATAGACCAAAACCACTGATGAATATAGATGCAAATATCCTCAACAAAATACTAGCAAAAAGAATACAACAAAACATTAAAAGGATCATACACCATGATCCACTGGGATTTATCCCAGGGATGCAAGGATTCTTCAATATACACAAATCAATGAATGTGATACACCATATTAACAAATTGAAGGAGAAAAACGATAAGATCATCTCAACAGATGCAGAAAAAGCTTCTGACAAAATTCAACACTGATTTATGATAAAAATTCTCTAGAACGTGGGCATAAGGGAACCTATCTCAACATAATAAAGGCCATGTATGACAAACCCACAGCAAACATCATTCTCATGGTGAAAAACTTAAAGCATTTCCTCTAAGCTCAGGAACAAGACAAGGATATCCACTCTCACCACTCTTATTTAAGATAGCTTTGGAAGTTCTAGCCACAGCAATCAGAGAAGAAAAAGAAATAAAAGGAACACAAATTGGAAAAGACAAAGTAAAACTGTCACTGTTTGCAGATGACATGATACTATACATAGAGAATCTTAAAGATGCCACCAGAAAACTACTAGAGCTAATCGTTGAATCTGGTAAAATTGCAGTATACAAAATTAATGCACAGAAATCTCTTGCATTCCTATACACTAACAATAAAAGATCAGAAAGAAAAATTAAGGCAACACGCCCATTCAACGTTGCAATAAAAAGAATAAAATACCTAGGACTAAACCTACCTACAGAGATAAAAGACCTGTACTCAGAAAACTATAAGACAAAAGATGACACCAACAGATGGAGACATATACCATGTTCTTGGATTGGAAGAATCAACATTGTGAAAATGACTAAACTACCCAAAACAATCTACAGATTCAATACAATCCCTATCAAATTACCAATGTCATTCTTTACAGAACTAGAACAAATCATTTTAAAATTTGTATGGAGACACAAAAGACCCCGAGTAGCCAAAGCAATCTTGAGGGAAAAAAACGGAGCTGGAGGAATCAGACTCCCTGACCTCAGACTATAGTACAAAGCTACAGTAATCAAGACAATATGGTACTGGCACAAAAACAGAAATACAGATCAATGGAACAGGATAGAAAGCCCAGAGATAAAGCCACGCACCTGTGGTCAACTAATCTATGACAAAGGAGGCAAGGACATACGATGGAGAAAATACAGTCTCTTCAATAAGTGGTGCTGGGAAAACTGGACAGCTACATGTAAAAGAAGGAAATTAGAACACTCCCTAACACCATACACAAAAGTAAACTCAAAATGGATTAAAGACCTAAATGTAAGACCACACAGTATAAAGCTCTTAGAGGAAAATATAGGAAGAACACTCTTCGACATAAATCACAGCAAGATCTTTCTCGACCCACCTCCTAGAGTAATGAAAATAAAAATAAACAAATGGGGGCTTCCCTGGTGGCGCAGTGGTTGAGAATCTGCCTGCCAATGCAGGGGACACGGGTTCGAGCCCTGGTCTGGGAGGATCCCACATGCCGTGGAGCAACTAAGCCCGTGAGCCACAACTACTGAGCCTGCGCATCTGGAGCCTGTGCTCTGCAACAAGAGAGGCCGCGACAGTGAGAGGCCCACGCACCGCGATGAAGAGTGGCCCCCGCTTGCCACAACTAGAGAAAGCCCTCACACAGAAACGAAGACCCAACACAGCCAAAAATAAATAAATTTATTTAAAAAAAATAAAAAATAAACAAATGGGACCTAATGAATCTTCAAAGCTTTTGCACAGCAAAGGAAACTAGAAACAAGATGAAAAGATAACCCTCAGAATGGGAGAAAATATTTGCAAATGAATCAATGGACAAAGGATTAATCTCCAAAATATATAAACAGCTCATGCAGCTCAATATTAAAAAAAAAACAACAAACAACCCAATCCAAAAGTGGGCAGAAGAACTAAATTGACATCTCTCCAAAGAAGACATATAGATGGCCAAGAAGCACATGAAAAGCTGCTCAACATCACTAATTATCAGAGAAATGCAAATCAAAACTACAATGAGGTATCACGTCACACCAGTTGGAATGGGCATCAACAGAAAATCTACAAACAACAAATGCTGATGAGGGTGTGGAGAAAAGGGAACCCTCTTGCACTGTTGGTGGGAATGTAAATTGATACAGCCACTATGGAGAACAGTATGGAGGTTCCTTGAAATAACTAAAAATAGAATTACCATATGACCCAGCAATCCCACTACTGGGCATACACTCAGAGAAAACCATAATCCAAAAAGACACATGCATCCTAATGCTCATTGCAGCACTATTTACAATAGCCAGGTCATGGAAGCAACCTAAATGCCCATCGACAGACAAATGGATAAAAAAGAAGTGGTACATATATACAATGGAATATTACTCAGCCATAAAAAGGAACAAAATTGGGTCATTTGTAGAGAAGTGGATGGATATAGAGACAGTCATACAGAGTGAAGTAAGTCAGAAAGAGAAAAACAAATATCGTATATTAATGCATACATGTGGATTCTAGAAAAATGGTACAGGTGAACCAGTTTTCAGGGCAGAAATAGAGACACAGATGTAGAGAACAAACGTAGGGACACCAATGTGGGAAAGTGGAGGGCGGGTGGTGGTGGTGTGATGATTTGGGAGATTGGGATCGACATGTATACACAAATAACTAAAAAGAACCTGCTGTATAAAAAATAAATACCTAAAATTAAATTTTAAAAAAAAAGAAAAAGAAAATAGGCCATGTCCAGGCAACATTCTATAATGGATGCTGTTTACTTGGTCTGCCCACTCTTTTGAACTAGGGTCTTGAATACAAATGTTGGTTGAGTTCATATTGGTCAGATATTTTGTAGCAGTATTTGATAGGCTTCTTTTAGCATGAAACTTAAAAAATATATCAAAAAGTTTCAAGCTGAGAATTACTGAAATCATACCTAGAAACAAATTATGAACAATTCATTAAATAGTAAATTTAAATCTAAGTATAGATGCAAGTTATGGCTGCAGATAATATATCCATATATCCACTAAATGGTTCCTAGTCTCATTTAATGAATCTATTCCTGAAACCTTGAGTCCTCTGGGCTCTGTGAAATTTTTATATACTATCATTTTTCTTTTGCCATTATTGTGATTGTATGCTATCTGCTGATCTACACTGACATCCCTAAAAGTTCCTGTTAGGCTGACCACCTGCATGTGTCTAGGCTATGTTAACTGAAGTACATCCTCGATCTCTGAGGTGGCAACTTTTTATTATTTGCCCTTTAAAGTTCAGTTTTATGAATTGTATCCCTGCTGCTCTGGATACTTCTCTCCTGTTCATTAATGCAGAGAACCATGCAAATGATGTAGATCTGTCAACTGCAACATGCCTTCTTCCCCGTGTTGCTATGAAACACATATCCTCAGACTATTTGATTTTGGTTTTCAATTTCTATCTTTTTTTACTGTGCAGTAGTTCAAACTTACAGAAAATATGCAAGAACTGTACAAAGGAATTCCCAAATTATTTTATCCAAATTATCAAACTGTTAACATTTTACCACTTTCTCTCTCCCTCCTCTCTCTCTGTATATATACATATTTTTCATTCATTCACTCATTCTTTAGATTTATTCACTCTCCTGTCAGCAAACATTTTGAATATTTTCTCTTTTTCTTGGCTATTACATAATACTGCAATGACCATGATTTTTACGTCTCGTTTTATACATGAACAAGGGTTTCTATAGGGCAGTAGTTCTCAAATTATAGTCCACAGACCTCTGGGGGTCCCCAAGAGTTCATGAGGTCAAAATCTTTTTCATAATAACACTAAGATATGATTTGTCTTTGTCACAGTGTTGACATCTGTACTGAAGGTACAAAAGCAATGGCAGGTAACACTGTTGTGCCTTCATCGAGGCAGTGATGACAAAGAGCACTAGCTGTCATTGTATTCCTCATACCATGCAATGCGGAGTTTTTTAATGCTAGTTTCTCTTTTAAATGTCTTGATGAAACTTTTATTTTATAAATTCATTAATTTCATTTCTCAGTTATTATTAACCTTATTTATTAATTTACTAGATCTCACCCCTTCAGTACATATCTTTTTAATATTCTGTGTGATGAAATGGGAAGAAGCATGAAGCATCTCTGCTGCAAATGAAGTAGGATGTTTACCTCAAGAAAAATCACTTACGTGATTGTTTGATATGAGAACTGAACCCAGCACTCTTTTCATAGAACATTGTTTCACTTGAAAGAATGACTAATTCAGACTCAGATATTTGGTCAACTTGAATATTTGAGCTAATTGAGTTTGTGACTTTAAGGAAAAGAACTGACAGTATTTGTTGCCCATACTAAAAGGTGAGATTTCAAATGAAATTTAAAATTTGAGAGAACTTGTATCTGTCATCATGACATTGACAGTTTCCCAATATCTAGAGACTTTTATGATAAGATCTGTGATGATATTGATGACTGTAATCTTATTGTATAATAAATACATTAATATTTGGAATATTTATATAACTCAATGAACCAATATTTTCCAAATGACTAATACATGATGTGACAAAATTATGTATGAGAGGCCCTGAAGGTGTAAGATAGGCCAATGCATTGTAACACAATAAAGTGCAAAATGTTTACTAATATGGTTTCAAACTTCACATTGCAACTAACCTTTAGGAAGTTAATGCATGTTGAGTTTTGATGTGATATCAGAAAGAACATCCACAATTGTCCCAAACAGCTATTAAAATAATACTTTCTTCTCCAGCTCTATATCTGTGGGAAGCTAGATTTTTTTCATATGCAACAACAAAACGTTGCAGCAGATTGAGTGCAGAAGGAGACCTGAGAATCCAGTTATCTTCTATTAAGCCATATCTGAAAGAGATGTGTAAGTTAAAAATAATGTCATTCTTATTCTTGTATGTGTGTGTTCTGGAAAATACAGTTACTTTAAAATGTTATTTATGTTAACATGTAATAGGTTTGTTATTCTTGTTTCTAAATAAATTAATAATATGTCTTTTGAATTTCTCAGCTTTAAATTCTAATAGATATAACGCACATAAGCAAGAGCTGTTTGGGGTTCTCAATAATTTTTAAGAGTGTAAGAGGCTTCTGAGACTGGAGACTTTGTAGATTGCTTCTCTAGACTATTAATCTGGAAATGAATTTGTGAAGCTGTAGCTTTGCATATCTTCAACATTACTAGATAATGTCAAATTGCTCCCCCATCCAATCTTGAATTATAGGTCTACATATGCAAGTTGAGAGATGATAGCTTAATTGAATTATCATAATGTGTCCTTGGCATAAGCTAATTAGTTATTAAGCAGAAATTGTTTAGGTATACTTCAGAAACTATTTAAGACAGCATTAAAACAATTTGGTCCCACTAAATGCCATCCATTTTTATTATTAAATAAAAGAAAAATTCAAATAGGACCAAGTCTTTTTGAATAAGTATACAGGTTAAATGTACCTGAAGATGTTAGATTTTATTACAATATTTTATCAATAATTAAGTCAAACAGGTATCCTAGACAACCAATAAATTGAAAATAGTATATATTTCTCCTGTGTAACTACAATATGTAATTATTCAGGGAGCCTGTGCACTGATTAAAAGAGGTGCAATGATTAAATGCATGTGGTCCATTACCATGTAAAATAGGTTTGGGATTAATTCTACAACTGTTTGATATTTAAAATGAGTGTGTAATTCAGTATATTAAAGAGTTTTTATATATATACAATAGGAAATTATTTAAGATTTCTTAACATTAAAATATAATGCAAGAAGGAGGTAGAAAGAAATTATATTAATTCTCCCAGAGCAAGACATTATAATAAGCTGAATAATACAAATTTTAATTTTGAATTTTTGGGTTAAGAAGAATGAAAGCCCTTGGGACTAGATGAAATAAGATAAGATTACAAACCCAACAGGGAACTTTTTGGAGATCTTTACAGACATCATATCACCAACAACTCATGGAAGAAATGGCCTTTCAATCATATCTTCTGAAGTCATAGAGAATTTCATCATGTCTCATATATAATGGAATGTTAATGTGATTTTTCTTGACTGATATAATTTTAAGTGAGTGATTCATTTTCAACACCAATTCTCATTCATTTTAAACTGATTTGGTTTTGTGCTTATAATTAGAGCTTGTTTTCAAAATGGCAACTGAATCCATAGGAGTAATGAACCTTCTCATTTACAGGAGGAGTTTTCTTTAGAGAGTGATATTCACTGGACTCTATTCATTGAACTAAACTTTAAACGTATATAGAAAAGGGTTTAGTAGACAATCCTTAACTCATCAGAATCCTTGCCCCTAGTCTTCCCGACTCTAACTTCCCTTCAGATTCAGAAATGACATGAAAATATTGTAAATATTGTTCTTTATGAAAATTATATTCATTAAGGTATTTATAGTAGTGAGAACATATTCTCACCATATATATATGTATATATACATTTCATATATATATATATGAAATTCACCTCAACAAACTGCCTAAATTTGTGGCGAAGATATGTCTTAGCTAGAAATGTTCACCATAAGTTGGGGCCTAAGATTGCACCCAGAGAAAAGTTACCTGTCCACACAGGCCTCCCGAAGTGCAGTGCAGACAGATGAGAAGGGTGTCTCCACATACACCAGTGCAGGAGTGACTCCATCCCACCGCTTTTCTACAAGGTGGACCCAAAAGGAGTTCAGGCTTGAAGCTATGACTTCAGAAATCATATACACAACAGAGGGAATAAAACATTCAGGAAGCCACCCAATGTGGGTAGCTTCACAGCTCCCCTCCCATGGGATTTTTTTTTTTTTTTTTTTTGCGGTACGCGGGCCTCTCACTGTTGTGGCCTCTCCCGTTGCGGAGCACAGGCTCCGGACGCGCAGGCTCAGCGGCCACGGCTCACGGGCCCAGCCACTCCGCGGCATGTGGGATCTTCCCGGACCGGGACACGAACCCGCATGCCCTGCATCGGCAGGCGGACTCTCAACCACTGCGCCACCAGAGAATCCCCCATGAGATTCTTGAAGGGACATCTACTAGCAAGTCAGCCTACAAGCCTAGGAAAGCTGCTCAGGCTGTCACGTGTGGTTCCAGCCATATTGCAACAAGGCTGAGTAAGCCAAGAGCTGGAAAAGAGGATGAAAGACTTCTCCTTCCCCCCCTCATATCCTTTTTTATTCTCTGGGTATACAGAGGTAAGAGAAGGCTAACCAAACTATTTTTTAAATGCCATTGCTCTTGTTCTAATTTGTGTCTTAAAATAATCTTGAAGAAATACTGTCCATCAGGGAGAAAATGATAAAGGACCTGGAATGCTTCCTGCGGCATCTTGTTATTCAGGGCTCAGTTTCCACGTCGTCTTTTGGGGCCTTCCTTGACCACCCAGTCCACTCTCTGTCACATCATCTGATTTTAGTTCTCTGCAGAGAAGTTATCATCATTTGATACTGTTTCTGTTTATTTGTTAGATGGTAAGATGAGTGCGGATGTTATGAATGCAGATCCTGAGTTAGGTTGCCTGAATTGGGATCCTGGTCCTCCAACTTAATATCTGTAAGGCTCTCTGCCTCAGTTTCCCCCTCTGAAAAGTAGGATAATAATTTCACCCACATCACAGGATTTGGGGAGGATTGTACCGGTTAAAAAGAGTAAAGTCCTAGATTCAGGAAGGTACAGAGTGAACACAATTAATGTGAAATTTCATTCTTTGTTTGCTTGGTGTCTGTCCCCTGTCACTTGTCTGCCTTGGTGACCCAGTACCTAGACTGATGCCTGGAGCACACATGAGATTTTCAATAAATATGTTATTAATTAATGAGTCTCAGGGTTTTGAGATTTAAATCTAATGCAATAAACTTTAAGATGGCCTGGATTGATGAAATTGCAAACTCAATAGCTCAGAGTAAACATTGAGCATATGGTAGCCCAGAATGTTGACTCTACTCTCCCTTGCTTTAGTTACTGAGAAATTATCCTAGTGGTTTTCTGCGTCATATGCTCTGCATACCTGATAACGTCATTTCCTGTCGTTGTGAGAGATTGAGTCAAATCCACGCCGTATCATTTGAACCACCTCAGAATCTACAATGGAGTCTCTCTGTGTTTTTTTCTCCCTCACACTTTCTCTTGAAGTTACTTCTCTGTGCACCATGAATACTTATTTCCATCATGACTATTTATTTCCACTAGTTCTAATTATCAGGCTCACATTTAAAACGCCCCAGGATTATTATAAAGTGTGTGAGTGTATGTTTCACCCAGACCAGCTATCAATATACCCCGAGCTGCCTTCAAATCTAAGTTGCCCTTTTCTCAGTCAGTTGGACCAGGCAGGTTATTAATAATTCCAAATTGAATCAGGAGCTCAAATGGAATAAAAATTGGTGTTGAAAATAGATCCATCTTCTCAAATGACCAGACTCAAGATAATCACATTACCGTTCCCTCTCCATATTTGAGCAGTGCTATGAAATCCCTTAAGTCACTGGTAGACTTGAATGAAGGGCCACCTCTCGTTCAGATAAGAGATTATTGCAGAGATTTATTGTATAGGTGTGTTCAAGAGGATCTCAGAAGGCACAGGAATGTGGGGCAGTCAGCAGCCCCAAGGAAGCTCTAGGTGTTTCCACTGATAGCGGAGAAAGTGGCAGAAAATTATGGGGAACAACACAGACCAGAAAATCCTTGAAAGGAAACAGAACTAAGGAGAAGCCTGGGTCTTATTAGGAAAAGAAGAAGTCAGCTGGGAAATAATTGCATCAGTGAAACTTCATAACCTTAAATGAGCTTACAATGTTATTACCACTCCATGAGGACCAGGAAAGACTTCTAACAGCAGCTGTTGACATCTCCTACATTCTTTGCTAAATGGTATGCTTTTCTGGGCCTTTTCTTAATCAACTTGTGATTTGTTTAACAGACACTTATTGAAACCCACTATGGACCAGGCACTATCCTAATCCTTGGGATACAGTGGTGAGCACAAATAGACACAACCCTGCCCAAACAGGGCTCATGGTCTGTTTGGGGAAAACTGAGACTACATCTGTCAAACAACCACTCAATCACATGTAAAACTGAAGCCGTGATAGTGCTATGAAAAAGACGGAAATAGTATTCTGAGAGCACACAGTAGGGACTGGGCAGATCAGGGAAGGCTTCCCTGGAGAAGAAAAACTTCAACTGAAAACTGAAAGAACAATAGACGTTAAGTGAGTGAAAATGGGGACAGGGAGCAGGTGGTCTTATAGGCTGAAGGAAGAGTATATGCAAATGCCCTGTGGCAGGGGAGCTCACATGGAGTACAAGGGGCTGAAAGAAGGCCAGGTTCACTGAAGATGGGAGAGGAACTGAGTGTGGTGCATGTGATGAAGCAAGAGAGATGTGCAGGGGCCAGACTGTTCAGGGTCCTGTCAGTCTTGTTAAGGAGTTTTTGCTTTATTCTAAGAGCAATGGGAAGTCTTTGAAGAGTGATATTACACCTCCACCACGTGACTCCACCATCATCCCAGCTGCCACCTTGCACATTTAATGAAATATAATATTGGACTAAATCTGGTGAATGAGTATGAAAGCAACTAGTGGTATTTGAACAAGTTGAAATTGGAAATCCCCAATCAAGATTCCTGTAGGCAATGGGAATGAACCTGAAGATCAAGGCAAAATTCCATGGATCAAAACCACTTGGATGTTATCCTTGGATAAAATCCATGGAGTTTCCACAATCACACTTCCCAGGCTTCACTTCTCCCAACCATTTAGCCATTTAAGAATTTTCTTATGTTCCAGCCCTTTGAATGTCCATCACAATTGCAGAGTAAAATGAATGGTAATAAGAAATTGATTTAAGGTCTGCCCTAGGGTAAAATAATGATTCATTGACATTTGTAGCATTTTATTATAAGTGTGGTGGAAATGATTATTATCTTTAATGGTTAACTGAGTAATTGATTATTGATAAATGAGTATTCTATTCAAGCCAGGATCCATCTTACATCACCTGAAAAAGGATGATGTTCCTACTCTTTTAATGACCATTAAGTGGTAAATAAGGAAGTGGAAATGTTTCATAACTTACATATTAAGTATCTTTGGTCATTTAACCACCTCTACAATGAGAGCAATAAGGCAGCTGGGGGTAGGTAGCTGACTTAAGGAAAGATCAATGACTGTTTTTCAGAGTATTATTGAAAGTGCATTATAGATTGTCTTGCTTTTAACATTATTACTTCATTGAATAACGATATATGAGTAGGCTATGGGGAAAAATTAGAATACAGCTATGCAAGGCTATCTGTGTGACATAACGAGAATTACATAGTAAAACGGCCTCCAGAGAAAATTTCAATCCACCCCCCCCACCCAATACAAATGGGGTTGGTCATTGGAAAAAGAGCAAAATGGATAAAGATTGTCTTTGTGCTCCATCTACCTCCTTTTTGTGTGCCCCTGTTTACCTTCCCATGTCCCTTCACAGTTACCAACCTGAACCCCTATGTTGCCATCTTACACCAAAATTCACCCCTGAAAACAACTGCTACATCTCACTGAGGCTTATAATTCACGTGATAATAATAATAATAATCTCTTCTGCAATCACAATCCTCTTTCATAACTCCCGTGCCTTCAGTGTTTTGATCTAAGTCAAGCCTTCAGAAGAAAGCAACGTAATTTAACCAATTTATACTACTTTTCATTTAACCTGATTTGTAGAAGCTTTGTTTAATAAAAAATGTCAGTTACATATTTAATATTTCTGATGAGAGGAATTTCAGGTGGTTCAACAAAGTGATATGAAGTTTCATGGGACTGTGTATTAGGACAGATGGAGGGAAAATGGGTGGACTATGTATTGTTGAAAGTGGCTATCAGAGGTGGGATTAAATGCTGACCTTGAAGTCCAGCAGACCTAGGTTCAAATCCTGGCTCTCTCCCTTAATGGCTGGACTATCTCAAAGCCTCAGATTCATCTGTAAAATGGGTATTACAGTCTCATGAGATCAGACTGAGAATTAGATAAGGCAATATGTGTATGTTGCTTAGTACAACCTATGGTATTGGTGGTAAAAAATATATATATATCATTAGCATTTTTACATGGGCGACTGGGCTACCAAAGCCTTCTAAATAAGGACCACTGTGGACAACCGATAATCATCTGGTTTTTCCTGATAATCCCAAGGAAGAACTGAGTGGGCTAACCAAGAGCTTAATAAGGAAGGAAAGGCCTGCCTAGAGTTGGAACATTTGAGCATGACTGTTCACAAACAACAACCCCTGACTCCGAGTCTAACCTAAAGCTTCTCTTGAGAACTATGAACTTTTTAAAGGCACTCTCTTTCTCTTAGAGTAGTATCCATCGTATTTCTACCTATCATGCCTTCTGATACTTCAAAAGATCTGTAGTATTTCCTAACTATTTACCTCGGCCCTAGCAAGTAAAAAATGTTACCACCTCCTGTCCTTCCTTTAATCCTAAACACAGGAACAGTAGCTTTGGTCTTTTCTTCACCCCAGGTCCTTTTTCCTTCAATCACTCTTTAAGGCCATGATAGATAATAAGATAGTTTAATTGGAGTTGGAAAATATCGATTTAGTACATCTTCTCTAAGACAATTTCTGGAAGAAAAAACATGTATAATTTAATGTTCCAAATATACTATCTTTTTTCAAAGTGAGAGGAGGCAGAATCTAGCCATAAATTCATTACTTCTAACCCTTGACCCCAAAGCTTCAAGCCATCCATATATCATACAGTGGAGAGCCAAAGTTCAGAGTCCCTTTAAATCATACATAGCAGTTACTCTTCTAATAGTCTATTGAAAAGAGCCACCAATCTATTTTAAATGAAAGAAAAAGAAGTGCATATTTACCACAGCCCCACTGCCATGTGGTCTCTGTATGGAAGCCGGAACAAGCATGGAGAGAGGGAGTGAGGGAAAGCTGGAGTGGTAAGAAGGTTGGCAGTTGTGGGGAGAGTGGACAAGGGCATTGCATTAGGGAATTGGATAATACCGTATTTCCCCCTAGTATTTACCCAAGGCAGCAGTATTCAAATTGTGTCCTCTCTAGCTCACAGATGTAGAGATGTCCAACAAAAGGCCCAGGGGAAGGCTAAACAGGTACATGTAGGGCATATCCTACAACCAGAACAGCTATGCTTTTATCACCTGGCATCCATATATAAGATTATACTAGGAAAAGAGAAGAGTTCTATTTCTAAAAAATATTTGAGACTCAATGATAAAAGATTCTAGAGGATTATTTGTTTGCCTCAGTAGCCAGAAGATTAAGAGAGAAAAACTATATGTGATGATCTTTGAAATATCTTTAAAAATTGCCATACTTTGGCTATCAAACTTGAGGTGATAAAAATTATATAAGAATAGCTAATAATTATCAAGTGCTTATCATGTCCCCAGAACTATGCTAAGGGCTTCACATTGATAAGTCTCATAACAACACAGAGAGGCAGTACATTATGATCCCCACTGCACAAATAGGAAAATCTAGGCTCAGAGAAGCTAAGCTGCATCCAAGGACACACCCAAAAGGAATTAACAGTGTAGGATAACTGTTGAAACAACTTTAAAATCTCAGTGGCTTAACACAGAGGTTTAGGTCATATTCAAACATCAATTCAATAAGGATATAAGTTAGATGGCCTACCACTGGGTGATTCAGGGACCCAGGCTTCTTCAATCCTGTGACACATTCCCTAGGGCCCCAGGGAATGTGTCTGCATCTGGTCACCAGACACACAGCAGAGAGTAGAGTATTGCATGGGAGGTTTTTAAGGGCCAGATCCAGATGTGAGATGCATAATTTCTGCCTACTTTCCTTTGGCCAGAACTCATCACAAGGGTGTGCCCAGCTCTAAGGGAAGTTGGGAAATGTAGTCTGGCTACATGCCAGGAAGAAAGGGAAATTGGTTCTTGTCAGTCTCTACCACAATGCCAGGGCCAAGATTCAAACTCAGGAGCCTTGAATCTTCCAGAGCCCATCACAGTATGGAATTAGCTCGTCTCCAGCCATAAAATAAGCATTATGAATTGTGATCTCTAGGATCATCATTTCAGATTCTGGATAATCCTTAAGAACACTACACAGTTTATTCTTTCATTTATTCATTCAATATTTATTGAATACTCACTAAATACCGGGGCAGATATTCATTCATTCATTTATTCAAAATTTATTGGGCACTGACTGTGTGCCAGGCCATAGTTGGGGCAGTAGCAAAAAATAAGACAGAAACAATCTCTGCCACCATAGAACTCACATCTAAAGGACTTGAACTATATTTTTCACATAAGTCACTTTATTATTTTCTACCAAATCATGTACCACTGTGTGCTCTATGCACTTTCAGCCTCTGTTATTTAGCTTGAATACATATGGGTATGAAGGAAAATACACATTTTTCTATGTGGGAATACATGTGGAAATTCCCTTGAAAGGCAGAGATCTTACTGTGTTTGTCTTTGTACTTTGGTACCTAACACAGTATCTGGCATATGAATAAACACTGGTGTCATGCATGCAATAAAGCACCTGACCAGGAATCATGTGATTTAGGTTTTGTTCTTGTTCTGCCACTCACTTCATGTATAAGTTCAAAGGGACACTTTGAATCAACACAGTTTCCTGGATCTCTTCCATCTCTGAAACAGAAGCTTAACATTTTGAGACATTCAGTCTAGTGGAAACTCCATGAGACTGGGGATCAGCAGACGTGGGGTGTAGCTCTGGTTCTCCAGTTCCATGAATACATTGCCCCAAATCTCTGGTCCTCAGTTTATTCACTGGTAAACAAACAATTTTGAGCATTAAGAGCATCCGTTCAAATTCTAATATGCTATTAGTATGTATAATACTGATGTTAGGCACCAAAAGATCAGATTCCTGCTTCAACTTAATTTCCTATAGCTTAATCCTGAACAAGAACCCCTAAAGATCTAAAAAAGGCAGAACTCCTTCCATGTGTAGCAGGAGTAATTTTCTCTCCCTAACTGATCATTTTAAGCATGTCTTTTTCCCTCAAGTTCACAACCATCCTGGTTTCAACTATTTGGCTTGGTATTGAGTAATTCCCTATTTCAGCCCAGTTTACTCTGCTAATTCATTACTTATTATTGCATTACCCTGGACTCTCAGCTTTCCTGCCCCAGGATAGAAGGTATGTCAGAGCAAGGTGATTGTAAGAGCCTAAACAATGAGGCTGTCTCTCTTAATATTCCCATTGATCATTACATCATATTTATTTAAGGTTTTAATCAAAATGGCGAAAAAAACACATCATCTTCATTATAAAGGAAACATTTTTCCTAATGCTTTGGAAATCAAGAGATTATGGACAACTAAAACTCATAGGGACTCCCCTGGTGGCGCAGTGGATAAGACTCCATGCTCCCAATGCAGGGGACCTGGGTTCAATCCCTGGTCAGGGAACTAGATCCAACATGCTGCAACTAAGAGTTCACGTGCCACAACTAAGGAGCCCGCATGCCACAACTAAGACCTGGCACAACCAAATAAATAAATAAATATTTTTTTTAAAAACCTCATAAAATGTTTAGCTTTATACCAAAAGTTAACATGACCTATTTATTGCTAACGAGACCAGCGCTATTTGTAATACTGGTTGGAGAGTTAAGGAGAGAATATCTGCATTGCATACGAGGGCCCTGAAAGAAATGTTTTAAATGACACAAGATATAACTATGGTTATTTTGCCGATACACAGGAGATGTAAACATTTGTCTGAAAGTGTCCACAATTGTAAAAATAAATATAAATCACAAAACTAGGGTTCAATTCTTTCCAAGAGGCATTAGGTAGAGAGAATTCCCTTGTAAAATAGAATCGACCATAAGTCAGAATCAGATTGCTCACAGATGCTGTCCATAGGCATTGCTGGAACATGGATTTTGATTTGGGCAGAGACAGGGGAGCTAGAAGCATTCTATAGTAAAGAATGAAGAATTAAAAGTCTCAAAGCCAAAGGCTTGTGATGCCTTCATTCATTATTTAAAAACAAATCTCTTTAAAATGAAAGACTGCAATTCAAACATTATTTGGTCCCAGACTAATATTCTCCAGGTTCACTTTACTGGCTGCCTGTGAGCCTGAATAATGCTATTACTCTCTGCCCCGCAGTTCCGTGCTGGCTCTGAGGCCCTGAGGGGAATGGAAAAGTCAACAGCAGTAAGCCCATCCCACATGCATCATTTTTTCTCTAAGTATATAAATCATGCAGAAACCAGTCTCTGATCTTGTTGTGCCTTCAAAGCCACACTCAACAGAGCTTTACTCTATGAATCCTGATAGGAAGACTTGGATAACTAGTTTCTAAATCAATAATTTCCAAAGTGTGAGAACAAAAAGTGATCAGCCAGGGTGTGGGAAAAAACATTAAAACTTCATCTTCTCTAAGAAAATAAAAGAAATTAGGCTTTACTAGTACTTGATATCTGGATGGTGATTAGTACATGTATATAATACATTAAAAATGATTACATGCCTTGGAGAAATATCAGTCAGGGTCTCAGCAGGAAATAGAAGTTATCTTCAAATAAACTGCAAAGAGTTTAAGAGAAGGACAATTGACACCAGTTTGGGGCACTAAGATTTAGTTAGAGCAACAAAAGAGGACACATTCTGGACAAGTAACTGCAGGGAGGGGTAAAAGGAGGGAAGAGATACCAGAACCAAAGGGAGAGGTATGGAGGGGGCCAGGTGACAAGAGCTGAGGCCTTCAGGAGAGGAAGCAGGCTAACCCACAGCCATTGAGCAGGGTGTGAGCCAGGGAAATAGTACCCTGGCCTCATAGGCTCTTGTCCTCCAGGTTTCCTGCTAAACCCACTTGAAGTCAGAGGACAAAAGAGCCCATTGATGTGATCCATATGGGTTAGTCTCCCCATGTGGCCTGAAGGGGTACACAGAAGCTATCCATAGAGGATGTGCCCCCAATTATTTTTACTATTAGGTTTACTCCCTTGTATAATCAAAAGTGTTAGGATACCACTAAACTAGATAATTTCACTAGATATTAAGATTATGCTAGAAAAAAAATCTAAGTTCTGAAGGCATAGGCTGCCTGGATCTAGGCTTAGTGGCCGCTAAGTAATTCAGAAAATCTGTTCTGCATAAGAGATGGGAAAGTACAGCACTGGGGGGCATGTGTTTGCCATCTCTACTGCGGGTTATAAGGCCAATACTTACTTCACTGGATTTTTTCATTCATTCACTCTTTTGTTCATTTATTTATTCATTGTCAGGCATTTTACAGGTGCTCAGAGTGCAAAGATGAATCAGACATGATCCTTGACCTCAAGATTCTGTAAGTTTGTAGAAGGAGACAGAGATATTAATAATATGTAGACTAGTATTGTAATCATGCCAAGAAATCAGAGCAGGTTACAATGAGTTTACAAAGAAAAAAATGGTCAGTTCTACTGGAAGTTGGGAGAAGGTCGAGAATTGTTTCATATAGCCAATTCGTTTGGGAAAAATGAAGGAGAAAATAAATAAAATATTCCAGGCCAAGGAAACATTATGGGCAACATGACTGGGTGAATTTGAGGAAGTGGAAATACCTCAGCACAGCTGAGACTCAGAGTACAAAGAGGAGAAAGCACACAGTGAAACTGAAAATGTAGCCAGGCAAAGACTGCAGAAAGCCTTGTTTGCCCGTCTGACAAGTGGAACATTTTATTTGAACTGTGTTTTACTGAGCTCTTATTCTGGGCAACTCTGCCTCAATACACTTGGAGCAGGTACCTCAGCTGGAAAATAAAAACTGTTGGTCATATGCCATCACATAGAATCAATTGAAAAAGTCATTCTGAACACCAGTATTAATAGCTACTTTCATTTTATAGTGAAGAACAAACACCAAACAACAATTTGTTCTAAGATTAGTTTTGGATGCTGTGAACACTCTGTTTTTTAAGGATTTTTAGGTTACTTCAGGTAAACTGTGTGGTTAAAATAACCTTGCTTGGTCATTAGAATTAAAATTTATATCAAGTAGCCATGCCAATGGTTATCAAATAGAGTCTAATTAAGACATGGTATCAAAGATCTTCTTCAATCTTCTATGTTTTCCTAACTATTAAAATGCACTCCCATTAAAAGCTCTCAGTCCCAACACAAAAGGAGCAGAGCCTGGACATTTTTCATAGAAGTCAGATATTTTCACAGGATTACAGTCCTGATGGTCCAACCATTTCCCAGTTAGTTGAGGTAGGAGCATTGGCTTTGGCATGTTTTATTTCTGAAAACAGAGGAGGCTAATTAATATAATTTGCTCTCTCTATGTTGATAAGTACTAGCACCAATAAGTCAGATTTTCATCCTGCCCCAATCACAAAATACCTGTTAACTGTATAATGCAGTTTAGACAGTGCATTGGCTATTTGACAACTCAAATGCACAAAGAAATTCAATAAAAGATAGTTTACAAGGAACAATGGAGTAAAGAATAAATTCTGAAAGCACTGAAAGTCAAAGCTGACCTCTTAAAGGAGTGCATCAAATGAATGAACAATAAATTTTCCATAAGGCAAACCCAAGCATATTTTATAATGCAAGAATTGTCTCCCCT
The DNA here is from genome assembly GCF_059928025.1 of Delphinapterus leucas. Classification (NCBI taxonomy): domain Eukaryota; kingdom Metazoa; phylum Chordata; class Mammalia; order Artiodactyla; family Monodontidae; genus Delphinapterus; species Delphinapterus leucas. The sequence continues at coordinate 97,982,649 of NC_143133.1, forward strand.
GAGTACTCAACGAGGCACCTAATGGGCCCAATTCTTATTCAGTATAACTCTCACAGACTAGATCTGCTCTTTCCCCAACACATCCACTGGTGCTCATATTTCATTAGGTTATTCTTGATCAATATTCCTGTTATGATTGGCTAAAGGTGCCACCAGGAGGGAAGCATCTGGAGGACTTGCCAACAGTTGGGTCCTCCTGAGAACAAAGTACAGTGTGTTATTGCCACTTAAGAATTCCAAGGCAAACAGAGGCAGACACCTTTCTACTCCTAGTTACTTTCTTAGAGACAGGCCAATGGAACTTCCCATTATAGACAAAATCCTCAACAAAATTTTCTGAGAGGGTTTCATAGTTAACACTCATGCTAGAGGAGCTTCTAAAGGTCAGAATGATTAGGTCCAGCACCCATCCCAAGTATCCATGACTGGAGGTGCTGGGCTGCCCTGAGCCAGCAGGAATGCAATGTGAGGCATGGCAAGTAGGTGATAAACACCTTCTCTCATGGAGAAGACTAAATCTCTCTTCTCAAGAAACCAAACAGGGCCAGGAAAAGGATGCTGATGTCATAAGGCATCTCCTAAAACTCTTGTTGCCTTCTTTCACCCTCATCCAGCCTCCATCACAAAGAAAGCTGTAAGCAAGAGCCTCAGGGTCCCTTCACTGCCTTTCAGTTATTCATGCTCAACTTATTTTTTGCTGCAATCTATGAAATCAGAGCAACAGAAGAAGTTGAAGATGGATTGATTGTGAACTGACTTATGATCCTTATTATACCAGAGAAGTAATTTTATGTATATAACTTCTTTTACAATTACCACCACATGATTTCAAAGGAGTTCACTGCTTATGGGAGGAGGCCATCAATAAGTGACACTTGCATGTTCATTCATTTCAATCAGAGATTTTTAAAGACTCGGGAGAATAGTTCAGTGCCATTGAAAATTACTTTCTTTTTCGTCATATTTCCCCTATTGTTTTGGAGTTTGGGTTTTCTCAGAGAAAAAACATCTGGTACAATCACAGTCTGCTTTGATTTTACTCTATTTTTACTTTTATTTTTAAGCAAATTACATTTAAGGGAGTTAAAAAGAAAGGCTGCATTTATTAAATGTCAACTATGTGCCAGAAACCATGCTAGCCAATATCTATATGTAGCCTTGTATTCCCTCCAAGATGGTAATTACTTTGCCTGTTCCACTAATGAAATAACTCAGAGACGCACAAATATTTGCCCAACGTCAAACAGCAAATAAGTGACAGACAGGCTGGTGTTTGAACTCACATCTGTCTACCTACAAAATCCAGCCTCTTTCAATGACTTCACACTACCCTCAGCTTTGGGGGATAAAATTCAACCTGTTTTAGAAATAGACTCACAGACATAGAAAACAAACTTATGGTTACCAAAGGGGAAAAGGGGGAGGGATAAATTAGGAGTTTGGGATTAGCAGATATACACTACTGTATATTGTATAAAACAGGTAAACAACAAGGTCCTACTGTATAGCACAGGGAACTATATTCAATATATTGTAATAATCTATAATGGAAAAGAATCTGAAAAAGAACATATATGTATATATATGTGTATATATATATATATAACTGAATCACTATGCTGTACGCCCAAAACTGACACAACGTTCCATGGTCGCTGCTAGACGAGGAAGGCATTGTGAGCAGACGCCGCGGGGGCCGCTAGCAGCCGTCAGTGACTTGTGAATGGGACCCGGACTGGGGTCGGAGCTGACACCGCTGTGCTCGCCCTGCACCAGGGACCGATGGCCCACACCTCGCTCCCATCCTCCAGGGCCTGAGCCATGTGGCTGACAGGGTCTTGGTGCTCCAGCCGGGTGTCAGACCTGTGCCTCTGAGGTGGGAGAGCTGAATTCAGGACATTGGTCCACCAGAGACCTCCCGGCTCCATGTAATATCAAACGGCAAAAGCTCTCCCAGAGATCTCCATCTCAACACTAAGACCCAGCTCCATGCAACGAACAGCAAGCTACAGTGCTGGACACCCTATGCCAAACAAATAGCAAGACAGGAACACAACCCCACACATTAGCAGAGAGGCTGCCTAAACTCATAATAAGGTACCAGACACCCCAAAACACACCACAGGATGCTGTCCTGCCCACCAGAATGGCAAGATCCAACCTCATCCACCAGAACACAGGCACCAGTCCCTCCACCAGGAAGCCTACACAACCCACTGAACCAACCGTAGTCACTAGGGGCAGACACCAAAAACAATGGGAATTCTAAACCTGCTGCCTGCGAAAAGGAGACCCCAAACACAGTAAGTTAAGCAAAATGAGAAGACAGAGAAACACACAGCAGATGAAGGAGCAAAGTAAAAACCCACCAGACCAAATAAATGAAGAGGAAATAGGCAGTCTACTTGAAAAGGAATTCAGAGTAATGACAGTAAAGATGATCCAAAATCTTCTAAATAGAATGGAGAAAATACAAGAAATGTTTAACAAAGAACTAGAAGAACTAAAGAGCCACCAAACAATGATGAAAAACACAATAAATGAAATTAAAAATTCTCTAAAAGGAATCAATAGAAGAATAACTGAGGCAGAAGAACAGATAAGTGACCTGGAACATATAATAGTGGAATTAACTACTGCAGAGCAGAATAAAGAAAAAAGAATGAAAAGAATTGAGGACAATCTCAGAGACGTCTGGGACAACATTAAACACACCAACATTTGAATTATAGGGGTCCCAGAAGAAGAAGAGAAAAAGAAAGGGACTGAGAAAATATGTGAAGAGATTATAGTTGAAAACTTCCCTAATATGGGAAAGGAAATAGTCAATCAAGTCCAAGAAGCACAGAGAGTCCCATACAGGATAAACCCAAGGAAAAACTCACCAAGACACATATTAATCAAACTATCAAAAATTAAATACAAAATATTAAAAGCAGTAAGGGAAAAACAACAACATACAAGGGAATTCCCATAAGGTTAACAGCTGATCTTTCAGCAGAAACTCTGCAAGCCAGAAGGGAGTGGCAGGACATAGTTAGAGTTATGAAAGGGAAAAACCTACAACAAAGACTACTCTACCAAGGATCTCATTCAGATTTGATGGAGAAATTAAAACCTTTACAGACAAGCAAAAGCTGAGAGAGTTCAGCACCACCACACCAGCTTTACAACAAATATTAAAGGTACTTCTCAAGGCAGGAACCACAGGAGCAGGAAAAGACCTACAATAACAAACCCAAAACAATTAAGAAAATGGTAAGAGGAACATACATATCGATAATTACCTAAAATGTAAATGGATTAAATGCTCCAACCAAAAGATATAGATTGGCTGAATGGATACAAAAACAAGACCTGTATATATGCTGTCTACAAGTGACCCACTTCAGACCTAGAGACACATACAGACTGAAAGTGAGGGGGTGGAAAAAGATATTCCATGCAAATGGAAATCAAAAGAAAGCTGGAGTAGCAATTCTCATATGAGACAAAATAGACTTTAAAATAAAAACTATTACAAGAGACAAAGAAGGACACTACATAATGATCAAGAGATCAATCCAAGAAGAAGATATAACAATTGTAAATATTTATGCACCCAACATATGACCACCTCAATACATAAGGCAAATGCTAACAGCCATAAAAGGGGAAATTGACAGTAACACAATTGTACTAGGGGACTTTAACACCCCACTTTCACCAATGGACAGATCATCCAAAATGAAAATAAATAAGGAAACACAAGCCTTAAATGATACATTAAGCAAGATAGATTGGTTGATATTTATAGGACATTCCATCCAAAAACAACAGAATACACTTTCTTCTCAAGTGCTCATGCAACATTTTACAGGATAGATCATACCTTGGGTCACAAATCAAGCCTTGGTGAACTTAAGAAAATTGAAATCATATCAAGTATCTTTTCTGACCACAATGCTATGAGACTAGATATCAATTACAGGAAAAATCTGTAAAAAATATAAACACATGGAGGCTAAACAATACACTACTTACTAACCAAGAGAACACTGAGGAAACCAGAGAGGAAATCAAAAAATACCTACAAACAAATGACAATGAAAATATAATGACCCAAAACCTATGGGATGAAGCAAAAGCAGTTCTAAGAGGGAAGTTTATAGCAATACAATCCTACCTCAAGAAACAAGAAACATCTCAAATGAACAAGCTAACCTTACACCTAAAGCAATTACAGAAGGAAGAACAAAAAAACCCCAAAGTTAGCAGAAGGAAAGAAATCATAAAGATCAGATCAGAAATAAATGAAAAAGAAATGAAGGAAACAATAGCAAAGATCAATAAAACTAAAAGCTGGTTCTTTGAGAAGATAAACAAAATTGATAAACCATTAGCCAGACTAATCAAGAAAAACACGGAGAAGACTCAAATCAATAGGATTAGAAATGAAAAAGGAGAAGTAACAACTGACACTGCAGAAATACAAAGGATCATAACACATTACTACAAACAACTATATGCCAGTAAAATGGACAACCTGGAAGAAATGGACAAATTCTTAGAAAAGCACAACCTTCTGAGACTGAACCAGGAAGAAACAGAAAATATAAAGAGACCAAACACAAGCACTGAAATTGAGAATGTGATTAAAAATCTTCCAACAAACAAAAGCCCAGGACCAGATGACTTCACAGGCAAATTCCCTCAAATACTTAGGAAAGAGCTAACCTATCCTTCTCAAACTCTTCCAAAGTATAGCAGAGGGAGGAACACTCTCAAACTCATTCTACAAGGCCACCATTACCTTGATACCAAAACCAGACAAAGTTGTCACAAAGAAAGAAAACTACAGATCATTATCTCTGATGAACATAGATGCAAAAATCCTCAACAAAATACTAGCAAACAGAATCCAACAGCACATTTAAAGGATCATACACCATGATCAAGTGGGGTTTATCCCAGGAATGCAAGGATTCATCAATATATGCAAATAAATCAATGTGATAAACCATATTAACAAATTGAAGGAGAAAAAACATGTGATCATCTCAGTAGATGCAGAAAAGGCTTTTGACAAAATTCAATACCCATTTATGATAAAAACCCTCCAGAAAGTAGGCATAGAGGGAACTTACCACAACATAATAAAGGTCATATATGACAAAACCACAGCCAACATCTTCTCAATGGTGAAAAACTGAAACCATTTCCTCTAAGATCAAGACAAAGTTGTCCACTCTCGCCACTATTATTCAACATAGTTTTGGAAGTTTTAGCCACAGCAATCAGAGAAGAAAATTAAATAAAAGGAACCCAAATCAGAAAAGAAGAAGTAAAGCTGTCACTGTTGGCAGATAACATGATACTATACATAGAGAATCCTAAAGATGTTACCAGAAAACTACTAGAGCTAATCAATGAATTTGGTAAAGTAGCAGGAAACAAAATTAATGCACAGAAATCTCTTGCATTCCTATACACTAATGATGAAAAATCTGCAAGAGAAATTAAGGAAACACTCCCATTTACCATTTCAACAAAAAGAATAAAATGCCTAGGAATAAACCTACATAAGGAGACAAAAGAGCTGTATGCAGAAAACTCTAAGACACTGATGAAAGAAATTAAAGATGATCCAAACAGATGGAGAGATATACCATGTCCTTGGATTGGAAGAATCAACATTGTGAAAATGACTATACTACCCAAAGCAATCTACAGATTCAATGCAATCCCTATCAAACTACCACTGGCATTTCTCACAGAACTAGAACAAAAAAATTCATAGTTTCTATGGAAACACAAAAGACCCCGAATAGCCAAAGCAATCTTGAGAAAGAAACACGGAGCTGGAAGAATCACGCTCCCAGACTTCAGACTATACTACAAAGCTACAGTAATCAAGACAGTATGGTACTGGCACAAAAACAGAAATATAGATCAATGGAACAGGATAGAAGCCCAGAGATAAACCCACGTACATATGGTCACCTTATTTTTGATAAAGGAGGCAAGAATATATAATGGAGAAAAGACAGCCTGTTCAATAAGTGGTGCTGGGAAAACTGGACAGCAACATGTTAAAGAATGAAATTAGAACACTCTCTGACACCATACACAAAAATAAACTCAAAATGGATTAAAGACCTAAATGTAAGGCCAGATACTATAAAACTCTTAGAGGAAAACATAGGCAGAACACTCTATGACATAAATCACAGCAAGATGCTTTTTGACCCACCTCCTAGAGAAGTAGAAAGAAAAACAAAAATAAACAAATGGGATTTAATGAAACTTAAAACCTTTTGCACAGCAAAGAAACATAAACAAGACAAAAAGACAGCCCTCAGAATGGGAGAAAATATTTTCAAATGAAGAAACTGACAAAGGATTAATCTCCAAAATTTACAAGCAGCTCATGAAGCTCAATATCAAAAAAAACAAACCAGAAAGAGAAAAACAAATACCGTATGCTAACACATATATATGGAATCTAAAAAAAAAAAAAAAAAAGGTTCTGAAGAACCTAGGGGCAGGACAGGAATAAAGACACAGAAGTAGAGAATGGACTTGAGGACACAGGGCGTGGGAAGCGTAAGCTGGGACGCAGTGAGAGAGTGGCATGGACTTACATATACTACCAAATGTAAAATAGATAGTGGGAAGCAGCCGCATAGCACAGGGAGATCAGCTCAGTGCTCTGTGACCACCTAGAAGCATGGGATAGGGAGGGTGGGAAGGAGGCACAAGAGGGAGGAGATTCGGGGATGTATGTATATGTATAGCTGATTCACTTTTTTATAAAGCAGAAACTAACACACCATTGTAAAGCAATTATACTCCAATAAAGATGTTAAAAAAAAAAGTAGGAGAAGGGAAAAAAAAGAAACTGACACATTGTAAATCAACTATACTTCAATTAAAAAAATTTTTAATTACAAAAAAAAAACTCAACCTGTTTTATACTTCTCAATCTGTTAAAAGGTTTTCCAGGGCTCTTGAAATAACCTGAGGCTGTTTACCATGACTGGAAGTCTTGTGAAGCACACATTCTCAATGCTATCTTTTTCTTTCTTTTTTTAAACCTGACTTACATGTGGAGGCACCAGGATTTGCAGGCCACATGTTCAAGCCTTACTTGACCCTGACAACTCATCCAAGCCCATTCTATTTCAGGGAGGAGTATAACCTCACTTGGTTTTGTGGCATTGTGTTCACCAATTTTTCCCAAACTTCAGTCATTGTATGACATCTACACCATTTTGCCATATCTGAATAGTACTGAGCTATTATTAACTTAATATGTTTTAATCAATTTTAACTTGACTTACATTTTTATTCAATCTTATTCTAAGCAACAAGGCATAAGTTTAGTGTACTATCAAATTTTTCTTATACATATTAAAATACACACAGAACTAATAAAATGAAAAATGTCAGTGTGCCATCCAAAATCTTTGGGAAGCTCTAACAGAGGGTAACTGGTTGTGTTTTTCCACTTTTTACCCATTTGTTTATGTGTCATTTGATCATGGTCTCACCATACATTTGTTTATTTATTCATTCATTCAAAACATATTTATTGAGCACCAACTGTGTATTAGACACTGTCTGGACACTGACAGCCATGTGGAGAGTGGTTTGGGCTAGGGAGAGAATGGACCAGGCAGAGGGACACAGAGACCAGGCAGAGAGATGCTGGGTTATTACAGAAGCCCAGGGAGAGGTGAAAGGGACTGCATGAGAACAGCAGGAGTCGAAAAGGAATGGATAAGTCTAAGAGACATTTCAGAAGTAGAATCAACAGACCTCAGGGTTAAATTCAATATGGTGGGGGTTAGGAAAGGGAAGATGGACAAATGGCCCTAAGACCATTTAAATATTTTAATCACATTAAACTGCAATACTTTCAGTCTTCTTTAACAATTTTGAGCACGACTGTAAATTTATAAGTAAAGGAGAATATTTAGGGGAGGATGGACTCTTGCTTAAAACTAGATAAAATATTTAACATAGTTAGCAACCTATATGCTATTGGCCACCGACCAATTGGAAGAGGTGCTAGAAAGGTCCTGGAGGCCTTCTTAACCCCAAAGGGTGGAGGGGGGTAGAAGGGGGAGTGGGTCTGATAAGGGGTTATAGGTGGTAGGAGGCTCAGGGTATAGCTATCTACCCAGCAGTATGAAAACATTTCGAGATTCGGTCAATGGTTGCAAACCTGTAGATTATTGTCCTTGCTTAATTCTCTTTTGTGGGCCCCATCTCTCTCAGAGTGAAGCCCAAAACTTTGCCATCATCCCCAAAGCCTGAACCATGCACCTCACCAGCCTCAGTTCAGCTCTAATCCCTCATCTTATCTCTGCTCCCCAGCACTCTGAAACTTCAAGCTGCAAAGCCTTTACAAATACCTCTCCTTCAGCCTAGAATACTCATCTGTCCTTCCAGCTCACTCGTAGTTATCTTTCTGTCCTCTTCTTGAATGTGGCATCTCAGAAAAGTTTCTCCTGACCTTCCATATTAAGACAGGTTTTCTTCTTAAATACAGCTTCCCCTTCTCCTTCATAGCATTCAAGACAATTGGAATTAAATAATTTGTTGGATAATTATTTGTTTCTTGTCTGTCTTCTACACTAGACTCACTAAGTTCCATAAGGGCAGGAGTCAGGCCCGCCTGTTCACCATCCTTTCCCCAAAGCCTCGTATAGAGCTTGAGATCAAAGCTCTATGAAGTAATGACCTGAAACACTTTCCTCCGCAGGAAGTGAGTAGGGACGGTGTCTATTCACTTACTATTGTTGATGAAGGAGGGGTTTGGAATATTTCGATGGAAATTATCATTTATAGAACCCATACCATATGCCAGACACTGACCTTGGGACTTATTTTTATCTCATTTAAGTTTCACTCTAACCCTGAAGAGTGGGTATTGTTATCCTGTTTTTAGATGAGGAATCCAAGGCTTGGAGAAGTAAAGAAATGGGCTCGGCATTACTCAGCTAGTAAGTGGCAGAGTAGGGATAAAATATTTTGCCCCACTACTGATTCCCAAGCTTGATTATTGAACTTTCCCTGCCATATGAAGGTGCCATCATAATCTCCAGCAGATAACAGATAAAAATAGGGTTGAAAGATTTTTCTAGAAGTTCTTACAGTGAGAAGGGACAGCTGGTGGCACGCTATGAGACCACCCAAAACAGCCAGTCATCAAGGGGGCCAAGCACTGTGGTTCACGATACCCCTGTATTCCAGTGAGTGTCAACAGTAACTGGTGTACATAAAGTGGTGACCATAACCCAACAGAAAGATTCATTTACTCTCAAGGAACTCTGTTTAATAGGGAAGTGTGTGTATATATTGGAAGGTTTTCATTGAAATCAGCTATCTTTTTAATAGTGGTTTAGCTATCCAGGGAAACTGTCTCTTCTGAAAACTTTCCTCCCCAAACAGATCAATAAGGCATTGCAGTGCTTCCAGACAAAATCAAACAACTTGGCTCGAAATGTTTAGTTCCCTTCCAAAGCTAAAAGAGAGGTAAAGGTCCAGCAAGATAGAAATCTAATCCATTGATAACCAATCTGATTAGGATGCTTTTTCCTGTGAAACTGATGGGCACTGATTCATTTACAGCCAGTTAGAGGCCACTGCCTGGAGAAAATCACCCTCATTCTGGCACAAATGAACCTTGCAAAACAGGTTGAAAAAAGAAGTTGAGGGCTTCCCTGGTGGCGCAGTGGTTGAGAGTCCGCCTGACGATGCAGCAGACACGGGTTCGTGCCCCGATCCGGGAAGATCCCACATGCCGCGGAGCGGCTGGGCCCGTGACCCATGGCCGCTGAGCCTGCGCGTCCGGAGCCTGTGCTCCGCAACGGGAGAGGCCACAACAATGAGAAGCCCGCGTACCGCAAAAAAGAAAAAAAAACAAGAAGTTGAAAAATTGGTGTGACTAGTCTCCACAATGATTATAGAAAACTCACCTTATTGTTCTAGTTTCTCCCCTGGCATTTCTTGTTGTGTGTAGCTACAACTTTACTCACTTGGGAGTTTTTCCTAAACCCCTGATTTCTGATGGGTGCCTTGTTGCATTTTTTTTTTGAAATGTTGCTTTTAGCAACACAGATATATCATAAACTTCATATGGTCATCATTTTCTTCAAATTTTCTATGAGAATGCAGCATTTAGAAAAGTTGCATGATGTGTTATTACAATGTCTGATATTACTGTGAGGTAAATATGCCCGGTGACCAATGGTTGTGTAGGTCAGGATTTACAAAGAATATAATTTCTCTGTTATCATCCATCCCGCACTCCCACCTGCATAAACAGAATGAGGAATGTATGCTTTCTCAAAGCTCAATTGATTCCCACATACATAGGTGAAGAATTTTCCTAAAATTCTCAAAGAAGGGGAAGAATCACTTTATTTAGGAATCTTTTTAAAGATTCCTGAACCTAATGAAACACATAGACTATTTGAATGTAAGTGATATCGGAAGTCACCAAATCCAATCTTTCTATTTTACAGATGAGGAGATAGAACAATTAAATGCCCACCTACAGGAGGCTTGGACATAGAACTCTGATCTTCCCATTAGATGACATTACTGAGTTGCTTTCCTTGTATAGTCCATCCCAGTCTCTGGTTTATATTTCAAATTGAAAGCAAGCAGCATCTTTTGCTTGAGAATGGGTTCTGTTGGACAAGGCAAACACAAATTAATTGGGCCCTAAAAGCTGAGGGACAGAAAGAGAGAGGTAGAGTTTGTGATACAAAGTCTGAGCAGATGCCTTCTGGGTATTCACGATCTGCTATAGGCATTGGTCACCTAATCATAGAGAAATGTATTTACCTTTTTGATTTTGACAAGCTTTCAACTGTTACAGGTTTGGGTTCAGCTAACAGCCCTGGACACTGTGAGGCAGTACTCCCATACCAGAGGACCAGAAGCAAAACACACATGGGAGTCGGGGGAGGGTGGCACAGCTGGCTTAGACCCCCCCACTCAGCAGACCACATATGTGTGCCCAAGAAAAATCAATACAAGTGCATCTCGTTCCTTATATGACATATTATTTTTAAAAGAAAAAAAAATCACTGTATAACTCTAATATGGATTCACAAGCAGAAACACTGAGTGACTTACTAACAACCCTAGAAGAAATGTCTAAATTACTGAGTTTTAAAATCCATTTGAATGCTGCTAACTTACTTTCAAAATACAGAAATACCTCCCCAGTCTTGCTTCCTTTCCTTTAATCTGTTATTTTCCTCACTCATATGAACATCTTCAATGTCATATTAATTGCCCTTGTTTAGTGGACCATGTTAAATTTGCAAATAGACCTCAGAAGAGCCCCACCCATCTTAAGCAGCATTGCGTATACAATTAAGTCCAGGGCTATATACATACAAAGTACACACATCTTTCTAAGCCTTCAAGGAAGGATGCCATGGTCTCTAATGATACTACTAATAATATAATGCTTCACTTAATGTAAGTACTAAACATCTCTTTGTATCAATTTATATAATCCTTATATCAACCTGGTATTATCATATTCCTCTGTGTACAGATAAGGAAACTGAAGGTTGGAGAGGTGAAGTAACTTACCCAAGGTTAAGAATAACTAGTAAGTAGTGGAGCTGAGATTTCAACCCCAGCAGCCTGGCTCCAGAATTTGTGCTCTTAAATATTATGATTTAATTCTACCACTTGGTTTGCAATTGCTATTTTTGCACACTTTGTGGGCTGCTCACCTCTTTTTTGTAAGTTAACAAAGAATTTTCTCAATACTCTCATCTTGCAATTAAGGTTATTGTTTTATATTATGTAAATTATTTCTATCATTAAGTAAAATAACCACTGTTCTATAGAGAACACCAAGATTCAAATGGATCTTCTGCATGAAGGGCTGACAAAATAGGCAAATGTGCACTTTCTCTAAATTCCCCTGTAGTTTGTGGCACTGTGAATTTGTAGATTATTTGAACATCAAAGTTTTTTTTAAGTAACAGGGATGACTTAAATAATAAAACATGACCTGGCATGAATTACAGTATCTGAATTCATTTCTCCAGCTAGTGTGTTTGTGGGCCCAAGGTTGAAAGCAATTAGGTGTGAATTATTATACCATCTTCCATGCCCTAGACAGTTTTATGATGATTATAAAATTTTATTATTAATGGTTCATTGTTTTTTGGAGGAGTTGTTAATTTAAATGTATGTATTTATATTGTTAATTAATGAATAGAACAAAATTAGTTTGGTGAAATCTTTCTAGGGACTAGAAGCAACTGGGGAACAGAAAGGTTGCTGCTGACAGCAGCTGTGGAACCTAAAGGCTAGACCTAGAGAGAAGCAGTGTTTAGCAGTTCAATAAAGCCTATAGAGCCACATGGTACCTTAGAGACCATCCTGTCCAACTTCTTTGTTTTAAAGATCAGGAAAAATAAGTGACTGGCCTAGGATCACACCACTAGTTAGTGGCAGAGTCAGGCCAGCTCAGTCAAAGGCACTCAGAATCTTGGCTCCCAGTCCAATGTCTCTTGTCTTCAACAACTGAGGAAGATTTGACTGAGTATCTGGGAAGGCATGGATAACATTGTTAGAAACAGGAAGAAAAAAAATCATAGAAAGTAAAACAAGAGTTTCAGTTTAATTGGACTAATATGAGTGTCAAAATAATGCTTGGTTTTGTGGATAGAGAAGTATTGAAAAAGAAGAAGGGGTCGGGAAGACTTGCTCAAACTTCCTGTTGATAAGGTAGTTGAGGCCTCCAGGGTTGTGATATTGAGATTGTAGAAAAGCCCATGGGATAAATGCTCTCCTAAGAATGCATTTTCTATATATCGGGGTCACAAATGGACAAACGAGTCAGCCCAGAAGCAGTGTAGGTAATAGTAATGACTGGCGTGAGCCCAAGGAATGGTCACATCCAATTTCCACTTGTGGAATTTCCTCCTCTTGCCATCTCTCATCCCAGAATGCTGTCTTCCTTCTGCTCACTGAAGGATATAAAAGTATTTTCTTGGACAAATTCAGTCAGAAAAGAGCAGTTGGAAACCGACTGAATTTTTCCACAGGTTAGGCAAGAGAAAGAAAGTGCAGCACTTGGTAAATAACGTTTTTTATCAGAGAAATTGGTGATAGAAGCAACCATGCAGAACTGCTGATGCACTGAGCAGAAGTCTATCTTTCTAAAATGCAAGGTCTCATTCCTGTTGGGATTCTCCAGGGGGGTCTTAGGCAAGTGGCCAAAATGAATTTGACATTGAGAACATAGGCTTGTTTTTCCTTCTCTTAGAACTCCAAATGTTTGCCAGGCAAAGCCATACTGAAAAGCCATTGTCAATTCAATCTAATTGAGCAGTGATTGACAGTACTCTCTCAACTCAGCTTTTACCTGTTTCTGATTGAGTTATTGCCTGGCCTCCTGGGAGCATGACCTGGATCCTCCCGTGTACTATTCTAGTTTCTTGATCAGAGACAGAAACAGTTTATCAGAGAAGGAACACATTTTCTAGAATGGACATGCTTTACTTCAGTATTGCACTCTGTTGCTACTGGGAATAAATTCACTTGTTCGGACCATGGCATCATCTATATCCCTTCTTTCTAGAAAGCCAAGGGATTTCTCTTGGCCCATCTATGTCAAACATAATGTTCTTTCCACACCATTAGATATTTTTCCACTGCGAACTCTATGAATATCATAGGTAATTAGAAAACAAAGTATTATAAATCGTGCTACCAGGTAATGCCCTACCTTATACAATTCTGTGAAAGAGACAATGTTTTGTGATGTCTCCATTTCTTCCCCCAAGCACTCATCCCTGTGATAACTGCTGGCATTTTATGGAAAAATACTATCCATAGAATTACATTTGAGTTTCAACACCTGAAATCCTAGTATCATGTCTAATATTCCAAAGCAGAGCCTCTATTCACCCCTTCAAGTAAAATCCCAATGCTCCACATTTCCCAATACACAAAATTGCCAATAACCCAGGAATCTTCAGTTTTTGTGTCTTATTTTAGTACAATCTTTCATTTTTAGCCAACATCAGACAAAACAAGACACATGCCACTAAGGAAATGGGTCATTCTCTCCGAATTCTAATTATTGGAACTTAGTGCACTAACAAGTTTACCACTTGTCTTGACCTACAGTAACCTCTTTAGCTCTGTCCTCAGCCCATTTGTGGAACTTAAGTGCTATGAAAAGTAGATTTCAAATAAGAGATAAAATTTACTACATGGTGAAATGTAAATACCATAGTTAAAAATGAATTATTCCATAAAGGGGAAAATACTGCAGATAATGGAGAAGGAAATCTATATTCTAGAGTCATGTATAGAAAGCACAATATATTACTACAAATATTTGAGGAAGGGTAAAAGCAGAGTGGGAGGGAGTGGCCTGTGAATACATACAAGTGGCCTTGTATTAGCTACCACCATCCCCAGTTTTACACGGCATTGCCTGTTCTGCTCTCCACTTAAGGTTGCAATTCTTGAAAAATGTTTTATTTAAACTTTTCCCTACAGCATATATTTTAAGAAGAAAGAAGTGATCAAAAAATTCAGATCATTTTCCAAAACCACATTTCCAGAAACAACCTGACCTTATCCCAAGGCCAGTTTTTACATATAGAGATCCTTCTTTTTACATGAAGTTTCAGTTACTGAACTATTAAGTTACTGAATTATAATCTGTAGCTCATCTCTATATTCACTACTCCTTCAGAGTATAAGTTCAGCTGTATGAAATGCTGAAAGTTATTGATAACTAAAGAACTACTCAGCCAAAGTAAATGTTCTAAAATTAAAATCTCACTGGGCCATTACTCTGCTTGAAACCCTACAAAGGCTTCCTATCACTCTCAATGGAAAAATCCAAATTTCTGAGCAGAGCATATATGGCCACTCCACCCTTGCCTCTGACATTCCTATCCTCCCATACAGAATGACTAAGAGTCTCGCCAACTTGCTGTTCTCTTTTGCTCCCGACCCTTGACACACTCCTGCTGGCAAGGACACAGCTGCAGCAAAGGCACCTCTCTTGGACCTAGAGGCAAGAGGCACTTGCTGAAAATAGCTGCATCACTCTAAGCCTCTTATCTCTAGGATTTCATGAGAGATATCTGTATCTATCCTGTGTAAGCCACTGTATTTTGAAGTCTTTTATGGATCTTAGCCTAAACCCTAACAAATAGCAAACAATTCTCCCCATATCTTCTCATTCCTTGGCTTTCCAATAAGATATGGCTTCTCCAGGAACCCTTCCCTCTCTCCTTACACAGCTTAGGTGCCTCTCTGCAGTACTCCATCACAGGGCATATCACCTGTATTGAAATTGCCTGCTTGCTTGTCCATCTCCAACACTAATCTAAAGTCAGAGATTGTGCCTTTGTATCCCAGCACCAATCACCAGGTCTGGGACACAGCAAACACTCAGTAAACATGTTTTGAATTAACTCAATATCAAGGAAAGATTACAAAGCCCAACTCCACGTTATCAGGAGCAGATGAAAGTGACTTTAGGATGAGTAGCCTTGAAAATTCCCATTTTTATTTAGAGATAAATATAAATGGGGAGTTTGAGAGAGAATTATTCCTCCTTGATCACCAGTTAAAAATCGGATATATGTATAATAAACCACACAGCTGCATAACCAATATGATTTAGTTTCTCCATTCTTCCTCCATCCCACTTCCAAATATCTCAGCCCCTGCGACCAACTGAGATTTACTAACATTAGATTTATTCCTTCGAGCTAAGACAGGGTTTCTCTGAAAAGACTGCCAAATGCAAATATGTTAAGAGACATCAAACCATTAGCACACATATGCACCTCCACAGGGATTAAATTATCAGAATGTATGCAGCTTGAAAAATGCATGGGCCTGAAGGAAAGGAGATGGAGAACTGGATGATTTTGATAGGAAGAAGAAACTGAGAAAAGTGATATCTAAAGAGGGAAAATCTGCACCAAGGTCTGCATTAAAAGTGTGAAGAGGCCTGGAGCATCAGGAAGCACTGGCTCCTAAGGGAGGAAAGAAGTGCCTAGAAAACAGCCTGAGGGCTAGCAGACCAGCTTGGTACATTGTACTGTTTGCCCTGATAGATTACATGATACACAGAAGTTTCTGCTGTGATTTCCCTTGGGTAGAATTACTCAAATGGTTGGACTATATTCACACAGCCCATATCCTATAGCTTCTTTGCTTAAGTAGTTTGTCCTGAAAGGGAATCTTTATTTTTATGCCCAAATAAGTATATTCTAGTGGCCTCCCAAGATCGATGGGAGAAATCATTCAAGCCCCTAGTAAGAGAGCAAACCAGGCACATGTTGTGATCTATCCCAGGGAATCCTCTGGGGGCTTCTCCCGATTCTGCTTTCCTATGATGACACTTTCAACAAGAACAGAAACTCACGCCAAACTTAATGCATTTTTATGACCAGAATTGAAACAAGAGTGGCAAATGTCTCTCATTCTTTTATACTGGGTCATGACTATAATCTCATGGCCCTACTCAGATGTCAACCTCTTGACTGGAAGGGCAGGTAGATAATACAAGAGTTCATTCTTGTTCCATCTCCAATTTGTTCACTGCAAAGTGAAGCGGGGTGTCTCCATCATAAAGCAAGGCATGTGCCTCTCATTTTGCATTTGACTCCCGGTATGTGAAGTAAAGTGGACCAGGTGGACTTCCCCATGCTTCAATCTCTCTGTCAATTTATTTCTAGAGCTTTGAGTCCTGCGGTGTGCATGCACACATACCAGCACATACATACACACACACACACACACACACACATACACTCCAGTAACAATCACAAGCATATTCAGCCACTAAGTATGCTATTTGTCAGATGCAGCTCTCCTAGGACTTAAAGCAAATAGCATCTCCAAGGCCTGGGTCATGTGTATCCTAATCTGAAATCTTATTCTGAATAGATAACTGCAGAAATAATTTATCTAAATAAAGTTGTAGATGCCAGACATAATGCCACATCTTACTTTTCTGAGAACAGGGATTGTGTAAGTCTATGGAATTGGTTAATAGTTCCTTATTTCATGTCAATTGGCACAGATATATTAACCTCTTGGGGGTAAAATGCTGGAGCACTGGGGTTCTTAACCTTTCAATGTCACAAATCCACATTTAGAGCTATAGACACTTTCTCCAGAAAATATACACACACCCAGACAACTTTTTATATTATAACAAGGGCTTTATTACTTATAACAAGTACTCTAATGATAAGCATATACTTTCTAAAAATTTTGTTTTCACTCCTGGTCAAAGCCTGTCAACAATGACTTTACAGTTCAGTTTGAATTACTCCTTTTACCCTGAGATTTTAATGTTCTAAACATTGTTTGAAATAATATAGAAATAACAGTTCAGTTTGAATTACTCCTTTTACCCTGAGATTTTAATGTTCTAAACATTGTTTGAAATAATATAGAAATAACAGTTCAGTTTGAATTACTCCTTTTATCCTGAGATTTTAATGTTCTAGACATTGTTTGAAATAATATATAAATGACCATTTTATTGATATAAAAATGTTTAGCACATAATTATGAATAGACATATAGATGGGTGAAGAAAGAATAAAGGGCTATAATCTGTATTATCATTTGTTACCATACCATTACCTGAATGTAAATGTAAATACAAGAAGTATGATTGATCTCCCCAAGTATGTTTTTGTTCTGAGTCAAAACAGAGTTTCTCACAGAGTGTTCAGGAAACTTCTAGAATCTTTTCCTCAGAGGTTCTGATCTATTTCATTAAAAACATTTTAGTTGCCTGGGCTGTAGCTCAGGGATCTACATCCTTTTGGGGACACAGCATCGAGAGTGACCACCACACTGCCAGACCCAAGGACATCAGGTTTCCATTGCTCAGACATGCAAGTCTTACATCTTTTCAAGAAACAGAGAGAGAAATACTTGGTATCACACTGTGAGCAAAATGTCAGTAAGCCCTCGTGATTATTGAAAGCAAAAAGCCAACCTAACCAAGATCTGTGGGCCTCCTTTCTCATTCACTGGACAAAGATTTATAGAGCGTCTCTTCAGCATAAGGTCCTAAGTTAGACCCCCACTATAGCACTTGCACTCTTGCAAATCTAAGCAGAATTCCCTGGTGACCTCAGTCTGGTTGGCATCAGATGGGAATTACAGCCAAGTGAATTCTCCATATTGTAACCCTATTATCTCTCTCTCCCTCCATCTATCTCTCCTGTGCTATGCATGGTTGTGCCTTATGGAAAGTTATCATTTGGATGCAAAACAATTATCTCAAAACAGTTAGCCATAGTGGTCTGGACACACAGATTTATCTTCCCTCTCCTTCAGTGAAGAACATCTATCTTCCATGACCTCTTGATTACTGAAGCCTTCAGAATATATTCTTTGGTCTGTGACACTGTGCTCAGTGCTGGGCTAAGCATTAAATATCACCCTCTATGATTAATTGGAAGTTAATTAAATCTACCTCTGAAACAATGGGAAGGCAATGAGCTATGTAATCATTGCAATAGTAAATGAAATGATGTACAGGTCTCTCCATCTCGCTTATTGACAATGATGGAGGGGTGGCAGGCCATGGATGCCTGATGAGGCTTGCTGCCCGACCTCACAGGAGGCTCTAACTTGCACACAGGGCAGGGACAAGGCAACTAGAAGCATGTTCCGACCACCTTTGCTGAATGAGGGAGCCTCTCTTCACAAGGCCTCTGAAGTGTCCTTGTCAAGGTTCCATCTTGAAGAATCAGTGGGATGAGGTGTGGGAATGGCTGAATGAACCACGCAAATGCTGGTTGTTACCACCTCTGAACAGTTCAGAAGCCCTGGCTTCAAAATCAGCGGCCCTTCAATTACAATGAAGAGAATGGTTTTCTATTGAACGAGAATGTTTTCACTTTCATTTAAAACTTCAGAATGTTTAGTACTTTCACAGACCCGATGGCATCTGGTCCTCGTACGATAGGGGAACTGTGAAACAGAGAGGTCAAGTGGCTTGCCTGAGTTTATTCAGCTGATTAGTGACAGTGGTGAGTAAAGCTAATGAGAAACTAAAATGGCAGAGCCAAGCCTAGCCAAATCCTTAGTTCCTGTCTCCAAACATGATTTATTTTGTGGATGTGAGGACACAGAAGGCCATGGAGTTTGGAAAGGTGTCCCTAAATTGCCAGGTGACCAAGAGTCCCTTGGGATCCAGATTAGTATACTTTAGCATTTGGTATGAAAATCAATTTGTATCACAGGGTAGCCATCCAGATACGAATTTGCCTTAGTCTGCTTGGGCTGCCATAACAAAACACCATAGTCTTGGTGGTTTAAACAACAGAAATTTATTCCTTACAGTTCTGGAGGCTGGAAATTCTAAATCAAGGTACCAGCAGGGTTGTGTTCTGGAGAGAGCTCTCTTCCTGACTTGCACACAGTTGCCTTCTCCCTGTGCCCTCACATGGCAGAGAAAGAGAGAAGGAGAGAAAGATCTCCCTTTTTTTATGAGGCCACAGTCCTATCAGATTAAGGCCCTACTCTTATGACCTCATTTAACCTTAATTACCTCCAAAAGACTCTGTCTCCAGATACACTCACAATGGCAGTGGGCGGGGCGGCTGGTGTTAGGGCTTCAACGTACGAACACAGTTCAGTCCATAGCATAATTTTAAACTATATTTTAAAAAGTATCACTCAGTACGAATTACAAATTAGGATACCCTGTTTTAACTCTAGTCACTCAATAGTTTAATTTCCATTTTTTTCTAGATGTCACGAGATGGAAGAATATTTTCAGTCCCCTGGATTAACTGGGGATCCACCTTTTCCCTCTTTCCCCTCAATCCCTTCTTTTTTCCTAATGGGATAAGCCCCAAGTACTTATGGCATTCCTCTCCTGTTTGAGGAGGCTTGGCTCTAGACGAAGCCTGTCCCTACCCCTCAAGTACACATTGGGTGTTGGGAGCACGAAGATAGTTATCAATGTGCCCTGGGCCTCATGGACCCAGGGGACCCTTAAAAAGCTAATGCACTATTTTGGAATCAATTGAAAACAAATTAATTAAATAAAGATCCTTTATCACAGTATTGAAGTTTAATATTATTTAGTGGAAAGATTTTCAGGTGAACTTCTTATCACTGGTAGCCAGAAGAGATATCCAACCCCAAAAGGCATTTTTTTTCTCTTCCTCTCCCTCCTACTGACACACAATCAGGCCCATCTGCCCAACATCATCTAACTAAATATTGGATCTGACTCCAAAATTTGGTCCTGCTCCAGCTCCTCCCAGGAAAACACTGGCTTGCAGGTAGCATGGTGGCTATACAGAAACCGAATCAGAGTCTGCCCAAAAAGAGGTTCTAGAGGACCAGTGGATGAGCACACCCTGCCTCAGGGCCTTTGCACTTGTTCCCTCTGCTTAGAGCACTTTCCCCCTAAATACCTGGATAGCTCTTGTCCCTGACTTCTTCAGGTCTTTACTCAAATGACCTCTGATCAAGTTAAGCTTTCTCTGACCATCCTATCAAAATGATGCCTCCTTTCGGCCTATCATTTTCTAACATCTTACCCTACTTTATTTTTCCTTCAGAATACTAATCACTACTTAAAATTATTTTATTTATTTACTTACTTATTTATTTTCTATCTTCTCTCCCTAGAATATCAATTCAATAAAGTCAGGGATTTTGCCTGTTTTCTTCTGTATCCTCGAGCTTTACACATAGCATGGTACATAGTAGGTGCTGGATGAATAAATGAATGAATGAATGAATAGATTTAAAGGGCAAATCCAAGGCGAATAAACAGGTCAACATCCCAAGGCCAAGCCATCCATGGAAATAGAAGACATGAGCTAAGCTCCATTATAAGCTGTACACTTCAGGCTACTAATTTAACCTTTCCGGACCAGAGGTTACTTATCTCTAGCAGATGAAGTTTGAAATACATGTTCCCTTCCAGTTCTAACATCCTATAAGCTATGATATGAAATTTTAAATGATAATGTAACATGCTACTGGTCTCAAGAATCCTGATCTTGAGTCTGCCATGAGGGGCTGGGCAGGAATAGTTGGAATAGATGTTTCATGATTTTCTTTTGAGTTCCAGATTTTTTTAAGTTGAAGGACCAGCTTGAGCTATCCCAATTCCCTCAACACAGTGATAACTAAAATTTGGTGCTCCTATCTTTATCCTGAATCTAATCCTGTGTTTCCCCCTGATATTCACCTTCTTAGTCCTTTGTAAAAATGAAAACAATGATTTTGTCAGAGCAAATAAATGAGTTCAACCTAAAATATTATTTGCAAAAAGTAAAATTAACAGGGTTAAAGAGAAAAGAAAACTAAACAAAAACTTCCCTGGAAATATTTTACATGGTGAAAAAGTCATCAAAAAGATAAATACAGATGGCACATTTTAGCTCAAAGAACACCTTGGCCTAATAGAAAGTATAGCTATGTTGCTGATGTCACTTCCGGTCATAGTTGGCTCGGAGTATTATAGCCAAGAGAAAGTTATTAAAATGATTGGAGAAGTTTTTGTTTACTTATTTAAGCCTATTGACTTAAAGACTCTGGGCAAATGTACAAAATATTCATTTGAATTGCAAATTGAATCCATCAGCTTAAGTTACATATTTTTTTAACTTAAATTTGGAATCCCAAGCCATTAATTCATAAATAGTCTTCTGTAGAGTATATGAATTAGCCCATCACAAAGATAATGATGTAACATTATTGAACAACATAAAATAATTTCCTTTTATTTTCCCATAATGTCTGAGCTCCAGGTTTCCTGGCTCTCTCATAATGCCTGACGGTGCCACAGGGCAAATACGTGTGAATTGCACTTGCAATATGAAAAGTGACTCCAGAAAAGGCGTGTTGGGGCTTTCAAGTTGATTCCCTGTCAATAGCCTCTATATCAAACTGCCTCAGTGTCTAGATTAAGCAATGCTTTTCATAGATGCGGGCACTGTCAGGTCAATGCAAGATCTGGACACCGAGATGCATGTACCCTGTCTCTTAAATCAGTCCCAATGACAGTAATGTTCTGGGGGAGAGGAGGGATGCAGGAAAGGAGGAGCTGATCTGATTTTACTTTATCATGAGTGTGTAGGATTCTAAGAGCCTTTCTGAGAGAAGTAAAACACAGGAGGACTGATTCTAGGACTGATCTATCAACGCAGGAGATGAACGTCTCCAGTCTGCTCAACCTCTTAGTTCTATGATGAGAGACTCAAACTCATTTGAGTTGACCAAAGAGTTAGAGAACTTATTATGTGAGCAAGCATGACTACTCAAAGACAGCTAGAGGGAAAATAGAGACGTTTGCCCAGGTCCAAAGGAAATCTTGCAGCCCTCAAGGGTGAAACAGACTTTGGCTGTCTCTATACTCAATTCAGTTACAACAAAATTGTCAAGCTATTGGACACTGTGTAGACTTTGAATTAAAGGGGTAAAGTGAAGAGAATTGTTTTTCACTTTCAGTAGCATAAATAAGCATCATATTGCATACAGTAGAAATCCAAAACAGTTTGAATCATCAGTTTTACAATGTATTTGTGATCTTGATGCCTTGTCTAAAGTTGAGTTCATTTTAAAAGAATATATATATATATATATATATAACTGAATCACTATTTTGTACAGCGGAAATTAACACAGCATTGTAAATCAACTACATTTCAATAAAATAATTTTTTTAAGTTGAGTTCATTTTATGTCAGAATAACCAATTGAACAGTGAAAAGTTGGTTTAATCAACATTATTTTTCTGTTTGATACCAAACAATTAACATCACTAGATTAATTGACCGGATTGACACAGGCATTTAACATCAATTGATATAGTCGTAATCTCCTATCTTGATTTATCTACTAGTAAAATAAAGATAAGAAGTGATCTCTAAGGTTTCTTTCAGCTATACAACATCCACAAGGTCTACAATTGCTTTCAACATTCACACTTTTTGTAGGCATTAATTTTCTCAGATTGAGGCAAAAAAAGGTGACTAAGAGAAAGGGCTTTGAAGTCAGCCAGATTTGAGTTCAAATGCTCTGCCACTAATTAGGAAAATAGCCTTGTACAAGCTACGTATCCAGTTGGTGCCTCAGTTTCCTCATCTTTAACATGGGATGATAATATAGCTACATCATAGCTATTGTGAGAAACAAAAGTAAGATCATGCAGATAAAACACTTAGCATGGTTCCAAGAGCATTATAAAGACTCAACAAATGTTCATTATTTTAATTCAATAAAAAGCCTTTAAATGACAAAATCAAAGGAAAAAATATCATCTTCAAGTATTATTTCTAAGTTTGTATTTCAATTTGAGAAGAGAAATCATTCAAAGAAATTTTCATTGACTACAAAGATAGACTCTCATGGAAAGTTATTTTCAAGAAATGAAAGAATGAAGGTCTATAAAATTTTCCTTCTATGAAAAACACCAAACAGTGAAAGTTTCCTCACTCTGTCACACTTCAGTCTCAATCAGAAAAAAAAAAAGGTAAATGCCCAATTATGGGAGGTATGGAAGGGATGAATCTTCCTGTTCCCAAGGAAATTAACTAAGCATTAAAATTCCTTCATAAAGGCCCCTCTTCCCAATAGACAGCTGAACAGTACTTTTAGACCCTGCCATCAGGGTGATGCCAGACTGATTCCCGTAATGCAACAATTTCAGGCTCATGAAGTGGGTCGTTCTTGTTTTGTGTTGTTTTGTTTTATTATTTTGCTTTGCTTTCCAATGTGATGATCAAATATGATCTCCTTGGGAATTTGTAAAAATCTCTACCATCCAAGGCATCTCTTCCAAGATGGCTCTAAGGACATGCAGCCTCACTCTAGGCCCACTGGCTTTTAACCCATTACATCAGTATTTGTGGCATGTTAGTGCCAGGCATGCTCAGTGGGCAAGTGGGAGAGCTGGTCATAGCCGAAAGCACTCTCAGTGACTCTCTTCCCACAGATGTTTTCTGCAATGCTTAGACCAACAAATAGAATATTTGACTTGACAAGCCTCTCACTTTATGGGACATATTTTTAAAATTCTGACCCTCTCACTTTGCTTCTGAAATCAAGAAAAGTCTGATGTGGACTTTCCTTTCCTTGTGATGAGGCACAAAGTTGCAGTCAGGAAGACTTAGGTTCAATTCCTGGCTCTTTGCATTGAAGGCATAGCTGTGCACACTGGGCATGGATTCATCTCTCTGACACTGTTTCCTGAGATTATACGTAAGAAGTGCTTAGCAGAGTGCACAGTTATAGCAAACATCAGAGAAATATTTGTTCCTACTACCACTACTACTACTACTACTATTCCATCTAAAAAGAACAAAAACAAAACTTGTCTGGCCCATTCACAAAGCTAATGCCCAGTAAGCTTTCATACAGCTTATTTTTTTCAGTTTGGTCTTAATTTAAAAGGTTCTTATCTTAGAGCTAGTAGTTAGAGACTGGTCTAAGGAAGAACCAGAGAGATTTACTCTCAAATACCTGTTTATAGTTTCATCACCATAATACCTAAGCATTCATGTGGACAACATCTTTTCATCATAAATGAGAAGGTTATACTATTGAACTGTAATCCATCCATTGATTTATGGTCCCAAGTTCCTCCAAGGATTTTCACAAATGCCTGTGACGTTTTCTAGTGCTGGACCTTGCATTTGGATCTGTGATTTAGATGACAGATGTGTGAAATCATATGTAGCCAGACAAATCCCTGGTGATAACACATTTGAGGGGGTTCAAGCAGTGATGGATTAAGGCCCAATCAACCAGATCAGCTAATCTGAGCCCTCTTCAGTGACGCTGGCCCTGATGCTTTAAAGGGGCACCCCCCAAATAAATTACTTTCCAGAAATAAGACTTTCTGCTCTGCATCTCATCCTATAGTACTTCCTTTCACAGTAAATCCTGATTCCGTTGGAGAAGCCCTGCCTGTTTCTACAGAATAGATTATTATTTACTTTTAAAATCTCATATCCCAAGTAGTAATGGAATTACTAATATGGTCAGTTTGACTGAGCCTTAACCATTTTTGAAAGTCTGACAAATGTAGAAGTTACAAAGTCAAGGACTTAATAATAACTTCTGAGATGCTAAAGGCTTCACTCCAAAGAAACCCGACAACTCACATTCAAAAGATACACAAAAGCAAAGCTTCCCCAGGAAGAAGCTAATCTAAGAATTCAACACTGAATCCTTTCCCAAGAGTGAACCTTATAATGCCATGTGTAGGCTTACTTTCCAAATAGATTATCTCACATATACTTTTGGGGAAATAGGAAGAAGGCAAGAAAAATCATACTTCAGCAAAGCAGTAAAGGAATATAACACAAGATAAAGAGCTAGGCTAAAAGATAAAGCAAAGAATGTTCTGAACACTTCCACAAGGACCCTTCAAATGCTGTACAATCCATGCACCTCCAGTGTGCTCCGTTTAATTTCATCAAAGGCAGCCTTCGATGCTTTATTTTTCTGTCATTTCTCTGGGCCTCTTATTTGATTTTTTGCTCTCAAAATCAACTTTAGACAATATTTTGCTTTTCCACTGCCGATTGAAGTGCTTATCCAAAATAGCTCCCCGCATCCACCAGTACATGCTAGCTGCGGGCCTCTAAGCAGGTCTCTGCAGCAGGCTGTGGATAATGAAGATGCATTTGTAGTAAGGCTCTGATGTCATTCACTGTGTGGTGTGAGCTTGAGAAGCACATCAACGAGCACACATGTCTATATCTTTGATTTGAACTTGTTTCCTTACCTTTCATTTCTACCCTGAAACCTCGATAGGGTATTGTCCTTAGACCATCTTAAAGATGACACTCCACCCCAGCACAGCATTCTAGTGGTTCACCGAGCTAAAGCCCTTTTTAAAGCAGGTCTGCCTTACAGTTCTGCCTTATAGTGATGTATTTTCTTTGCTGAAATGCATTAACGCAAGCTTTGAGTGGGAGCTTTCAAACAGTGGAACCTAATCCCAATAGCTGCACTGTGTCCCTCGCCCCTCATCCTACCCCTGCACTAAAACAAAACATGAACATAAACAAGAACCAGCCAACAGTGTAGCAATGAAACTGAATTCTGGCCCATATTCCCAAGAGCAATCAGAGCGAACTAAATAGAAATCAAGCAAAGGCAAGGAGAGTATAAAGCATTCTCATCCACTTTGTCAATTTTGCTTCTATTTGCAGGACTCTCTCTTTATGGAGTTTATATGAAGGCAGATATCTGTATTCTTCTGAGACAATATTAAAAACAAAGCAGTGACTGGGAGCAAGTAATCATGTGAAGGAAACAAAGGTAAAATTTACAACTCAAGTGAAACTACTCAGGTTAAATTTTTTTTAATATTCTCTAATCCAAGGGTCTGCAAACTACAGCCCAAAGGCCAAATCCAGCCTGCCACCGCTTCCACACCCACCAGTCTGCTCAGTGTCTACGGCTGCTTTTGTTCTACGATGGAAGAATTGAGCAGTGGTGACCATGAGACAATGGTACTTAGAGCGTAAAATATTTACTATCTGGCTCTTCAGAGAAAAATTTCATCAGTCTGTTATCTAATCTTCAGAAGAGAACTCATAGTATTTAGAAATTAAATTATATTTGCGCACTCTTACAATCTTTGAATAATTACATATTAAAACCCACCTATCTATGTTTTACATAGAAAGGAATGTGTGTATGGGAAGGGGTGTCGTGTGTACATGCACATGCATTGTTGGGTGCCCTAAAACGAAATATTAAACACCTTTGCTAGGAGAGCTTCCCGAATACTCAGAGGTGTGGCATTTGCAGAGGGTCACTTGTGGAATGATGGAAAGACTCCACTCGGAACCAAGAGCTGGAAGACAGAGTGGCAGTTACGTCACCTTGGACAAGTCATTTAGCTTCTATTTTCTCACCTTTGGAATGAGAACCCTGATGCCTCCCTCTCAAGGTTGTGTAAATCAAATGAAATTATCTCTGTATAAATCCTTTGTTAAGCCATAAATTACACATGTATAAGTTGTTGTTATTATGCACTGCCCTGAATGCTTTCCATATAAATGGTGGTCTGAGCAAGGATGTCTCAGTCAACTGATTCAAGCAGCTATCATTTTCCCTTAACATTAGTTGCCTACCCCACTCGCCATGAGCTGTCTATATGCATCAAAGCACCATTTCAAAGAAAGCATCATTTAAAATTAAGAAGTGTGAGACCAAGGATCACCACATATGATGCTTGGTCTGGGTCCACATCTGGAGTAATTTCAAAATAATCTTCCTAAAAGTTTGCCATTTTCTCTCACTCATCATTTGTGGTTCATCTCACGGCATTTCTACACCTGATAGTCCTTCCTTTGCTGTTTGCAGCTTCGTTCATACCTGTCCCTCTTCACTCCCTCTCTCCCTACTGTCCCCTTTCAATTCCACCCCAGTCCCCTTTGATCCTTTGCTCATTTCTAATTCTGAACGCCCTTTGAGAAAGGGGGAGGGGAGGAAAACAAAAGGTTAATTTTCTCCAGCCTGCCCAGGCCGACTTAATGTAACAGAAGGCAGCAAACTGTATTGATTTAGTGACATGCAACTGTCCAGAAAGAGCTATTTATACATTATTCAGGACAAACACTGTCATAATGGACAAACAGCAGCAGCATCTGGGATGTTAATGTCTACAAATAAGATTATTCTTTGAAAGGATTAAGATGAAGCATTTTGTGTAATTAGATTTCTCCGTTTCAGGAATGAATTGTCTTTTAGCAGTAAAAGCTGTCACTGAGGGAGCCATTAGCTCCTTATAACTGAATTAAATACATAATTAGTGACATGATCACATTAGGATTTGTTTCATTTTTAACTAATCTGAGGGGGGAGGGGAGAGGGAGGGGGGAGGAGCGGAGGCGGTGCCATTTCCAGGTCACTGCGGCCTTCCTCAGCTGGGATAGGCCTCAGCTGGTGTGCTGAAGTTGGTAAAAGTCAGGCGTGTGTGAATCAGAGCCCGGGCCTCGCCACAGCGACGGCCGGGCTATTCATCACTGGGTGGTGGGTGACAGTGACTGATGGGCTAGGCCCAGGCCTGGCACTTCACCAGTGCAAGAATCATACGAGCCAGGGAGCAGAATGACAGCTGGAGCGCTGTGTCAAGTGGTGGAGAGACCAGAGCTATTAATAATGTGTGCCACAGGATCTTGGCCGCGAGAAAACAATGATTTAGACATTGGTGAGAATAAAGATTTTACATTTAGTCCAGGGGTGACTCTTCTCCTTGGCACTTGTAGAAGAAATCGCTAGGCAATCAGCATATATGAAAATCAGGCAATGCATATATTAGAGTCTAGCCAGTGAGGGAGGGGACAGGGGTGGGCATTTTTAAATCCTTGCATTGGCTATAGATGCTGTTAATCCCGTCCTCCTGACATTTCTGCAAATGCCTTGAGGTAGCAGGAGAGAATCAGTAAGGACACAATAAGGAGGGCCTTTGCATTTGCTCACTCACTTGATCCCTTCAGCACTTCTTTGTTGAAAGTCTATTCCCCTCAGTGCTGCTTTAGGTGCTGTAGGAGGAGTGAAGAGGTATGCGCCATTGTCTTTACCCTCAAGGAGCTTAAGAGAACTGAAAGGGAGCTGGGACACCAAGCGTGTGTTGTTGGTATGCACTGGCATTTTCTTTGCTTGGAGGGACCTCCAGTTTTGTTTCTTGGTCTGAAAGTTAGGCTGAGAAGGAACAAGAGCGGAATAACAAAGGAGGCCTGGTAAGGATGATTCCATTCAAATCCCTCAGTATTAAGCACAACTTCCACCAGTAGAGGCAGCAGTAGGGAGCAGTAACATGGCAGCAAGAGCGATCATTGAGTTTTTAGAGAAGCTCCCTCCTGGCTTGGCCTGAACACTCTGTTACTGGGGGAACTGGAAGTTGTTGGACATTAGCTTCCAGATGGTTTCAAGTCTCTGGCAATAGTGATGGGGGCTTCTCCAAGGAGCCCAGGAATGGAGAGCAATTAAAATGTTCCAGTCCTTCAAAGATTCATCCCTTCTTCCCCACTACTGGAGTCAACAGAATAACTTCATTTGGAGATCCATGATGACCAGGGTTTACCAGCCCTGGGTCATCTTTTGATAGAGTCCACCTTGAAGCCAGGAAACAAATTAGAACTAATAACTAGATGAATACACTTGCAAACCTAAAGCCTAAGGACTATGATTACGATGTGCTGTTACAGAAAGAAAGATTTTAACTCATGATTGGCAAAGATAGTTGTGAGAAAATGTCACTGGTAACCATGATGATTCAGTAAGATGCTCTTTGTGCCCTCCTAAGGGATGGCTTGAGTTCTGTTAAACTGTTGTTAACCTTTGCTGTACCAGAAGCAGACCATATCAAATCCTCTTAACTAATGGCTCAGCAAATATTAACAACAGAGAAGGAAGTGGAAATTCTTATTCTTTAAAGTTACCATTTGATAGAACTTAAATTTTTAAAACAGACTTTTGTGAATTGCTTGAGAAAATAGCTTTCATGATGTTATGCCTCGGAAATGTATGTAAAAATTCACATATAACCTTTATATATTGGTGAGCATTAAGATTTCCTGTTCTTTGAGGCAAATATTGACCTTGACTTCACCTCGGTCAATATTTACCTCTCAGGTCAATAGATCTTGATGTTCACCTCAACAGAAGTCAATATCTACTTATTATCTCATTTCTATCTGTCAGGTAGCAGTGTGTAATCAGTAATGTGAATTTTCTTCCCCTATGCATTTCCTGAGGTTAAAATGGGATTAATTTTGGACCTTATGCTTTCCATTTGCTAAATACCCTCTCCCCACAGGAGCTAATGGAAGTTTTGTACAGAATATTAACTATGTATTTTCATCTTCCTCCATTGCTTTTTCTCTGCCACCCATCCCAAATTAAGGTAGTGTAAAATGTCTTAATATGAGAAACTCTTCATTTATTCAACAAATATTTATTGTCCACCATGTATCTGGCACCAAGCTACATGCTGGGTATATAGTCAAGATATAGCTGGACATGATCTCTGCCCTCAGGAAGCTTACTGTCAAGTACAGTACTTACCAAATCCCAATTGTGGATGCCAGACAGGCTGCAGTTGCATCACGAGAAGAGTGGGGTCTTTTTGTTTTGGTTTGGCTTTAGAGAGGGTGTAAGTTTTACAGAGAGAACCCATATAGCCAATGGTGCGCTGAATAGGCCTTTGAAGTAGAGAGGAAGCCCTGATTTGTTGCATTTTCTGACTTTTGTAGTGTAAATACTCTAACCACAGTCAATTTCCAACAACCAATGTGAAGTTACAGACAGAGTGGGAAGAGATGCACAGAATCACGAGCCCATTCATACCAGCTCCAGCATAGCACTGCTGCCCTTTATCTAGGTTTACTCACTGTTACCATGTCACCCTCTTTAGTTTAGTATTTGTACTCCATTCTCCTCCCTTGTCTCTTCCTTTTTCTTCTCTCTTTCCTTTATTCTCTGCATAATACTTTTTGAAGGGACAGCTTTGTAAACACACATATTCCAAAACCCCAAATCAGTAAAGCTGCAATGAGATTCAGGATGTGTGAAAAATTCCACAGGTGACACTAACGCATGGCCAGGCTAAGGAAGACTGGCCCAGTCTGGAAGACCTCATATAATTTTACTTACTCAATCTTGAAATTCAGAGCCTCATGGATTCCACCCAGACTTTTATCCAAGGAAGACCCAGATGAACTTCCCTGGAATCTTTCACCATGCCATGGCACCCCGGTCTGCTATCCACTTGGTTTTATTTATTTTTAAAATATTTATTTATTTACTTATTTGGCTGTGCTGGGTCTTAGTTGCGGCACGCAGGATCTTCGCATGCTGGATCTTTAGTTGTGGCATGCAGGATCTAGTTCCCTGACCAGGGATCGAACCAGGGGCCCCTGCATTGGGAGTGTGGAGTCTTAACTGCTGGAACACCAGGGAAGTCCCTATCCACTTGGTTTTAATGTTTGGTTTTGCACGACCTAACCCTCACCTCATCATTCTCTATAAAATCTAATTTGAACTTTTCCCTCTTCACTCTATTCATGTAGGAAAATTACTCCAAGAGGCTCTGTACTTACCCAGAGTAACAAGAATCTAACCATAAACTGAAAGTAGTACATGAAGGAATAAGATATAGTGTGCTGTTTGAATGAGCAAGGAGTGCCTTTAAGTCATTGATAAAGAACTTGAGGATGGGCTTGGACATTTCTAAGGCATGTTAATTTACTCCTGGGAATGTTTTTGTAACTTCTGGATAAATTTAACTGTTAAGCTCTGTCTTAATTTATGCTGTTTCAGTTAACAGATCTGTTTACAGACTGCTCAAACTACAACTTTTGGTTGAAAAAATTCAATTGTAGACTTTCTCCATGAGAGAACTCAACCACAACCTGGTGATGAATACACTGTTTTGATGAAGCCCTGAAATGTGAAGCAATGCTGATCTGTAAACATCGCTACCCTGCCAGGTGGATGCGTCCTTTGCATGACAAGACCTGACCATCATTGTACTCAAACTGCCTTGCAGGAATGCCTGGGTACAGCCCAGTTTTGAGCAAGAGCAGAGGTTTACTATTCCAAAGGGCTTGCTGGCAATCCACTTACTAGCTCTGTCACCTCACAAGTTACTGAACCTCTTGAATCTCCATTTCTTCACTGATGAAATGAGAATAATAATAATACACATCTCATATTTTTGTTGTGAAGATTAAGTGAGATATAAATAAATCAGGTAACCGAGTCTGATGGATGAAAGGACTATGATAGGTTTCATTTCCCTCGTCTCTGCCCACCACCACTGCAACCATCACCCATATAGTGATCACAGTGATGGCAGTATTTTACCTGTATTTTAAGGTATCACATATATGCACACACACATACACACACAAAATATACAAATATCTTTTATAAAGTAGGGACTCAAAAACAGAGAGTGATGAAGATATGATGGTGATAATAATGACAATAATTTAAAAAGAAGAAAAGGATACGTAGAAAGGGGAGCTTACAGAAACAAAAAAATTACCTGTTTGTAATTGACAGAACAGATTCATCACTTGGATAAAATGTGTGTGGGGAAATTATGAGAAGAGCTTATCATTGGGATACTACTGGAAATAGAGTTCAAAATTTTAAGAAAAGAAGTTCATTCTATTTGTTTACTTTCAAAACACCAAGATGACAAATATTTTCTCTAGGAGTAAAGACTAACTTTATGAAAACTTAATCTCGGAAACAACCTAAAAAAGATTTCTCATGTAGCTCGGCTAAGAATGGCCAATTTTGAACACCATCCAATGGAAGATATAACAAGTCTTTTTCACTCTGGCATTTCCTAACAGGAAGGACTAATACAGAATTGTGATTTCTATGCATGAAACAGGTTCATTCAAAAACATCATATTACTTACACTTTCCAGAAATAGTCTAATATATATGTACAGTTGGCCCTTGAACAAGGCAGGTGTTTGGGACACTGGCCCTCATACAGTCAAAAATCCATGTATAACTTTTGACTCCCCTAAAACTTAACTATTAATAGCCTACTATTGACCGGAAGCCTTACCTATAACATAAACAGTCGATTAAGACACATTTTGTATGCATATGTATTATGTATTGTATTATTAAAATAAATTAAGCTAGAGAAGGGAAAATGTTATTATAAAAATCATAAGGAAGAGAAAATAAATTTACCGTAAATATATGTGTTTATTGGAAAAAAATCTAAATGTAAGTGGACTCATGCAGTTCAAACCCATGCTGTTTAAGGGTCAACTGTATTCACTCTGCATGGTTGTTTAAAGTTCAATATTAAGCTTCAAACCAAATTCTGCAAAGTAACCCTAAAACCTACAATTCTCGGAGATGCCTCTTCTGCAGCCTCCGGGAGGGCTCTTTCTTTTCACAGACCCTAAACAGCTGGAAGCGCTGAGGTGTTTACAAAATGAGCTCAGCCTCATAGGAGATCTGCTCATGGGTTAGGTGACTCCTTTCCATCAGTGGGGGACTCAGGTATTGTAGACACTTCTGTGAAGGAAGTGTTCTTCCTCCCTGGCCTGCTTCATTTACTAAATAACAGCCACTACAGAAGTTCCCAGCTGCTTTTAACAGTCTTATTACTTTATTTTCCATCTCAGATGTACAATATAGAATTCAGTCAAAAGAAAAACAACTTCCAGCGTCAATGATACTCATTTCCAATAGATTTGTTAAGTCCGACACGGTTAAAATGGCGATCATTTCAGTTTTAAACTGACTGTGACGAAAATCAATAGATCTTTTTCATCTCTGAAAAACTGTTCAGATCTGAATTTGCTCTCAAGTGAAATCAATTTGGTGGTCTCTTAACCCAGTGTCTGGAACCACTGGTCCCCATCACACAATCACCCTATTGCTTTTATTCAGCCTGGTTGCCTTTACTCTAGAGACAAAGGCATAGGTGAGAGAAAAGCCAAGATGGGATTGAGAATGAAAGTTGACTTAGGTGAAATCTGACAACCACCAGTCAGGTGACAGTAATGCTTTGGGGGTGGGGGTGGGGGCAGGGTTTGAGGAGGAGGAAGGACAGTAAATTCCATATCTTGATGTCAGAATTCATATTTTTATATAGAGCTCTCTCTTACACTAATTCTGGGTATGCTGCCCATCTCCTTTTCTCATTTAAAATTGAAATGAAATTTACACTTAAAAATTCACAATGAAAGTAAGACTAGGTATTGAAAGCAAACTTTTTAAAGATCTATAGAGGCTATTTAGAATTTTAAGTCTTCAAAAACAAAAAAGTTTAAAATATGCACTATCCAAATTCAACCAGGTGTTCATGTGACAAACATGCTCTGATTTGCTTTATTTGTTACTGACATGCTGGGTATAAAATATAAAGAAGTATATGGTAATTCTTTTTTTTTTGACATAGTTATCAGCCATTATCCCCAATGTTGAATCAGCATGTATTTCCAATCAGTCCATTCTTTAAAATATTTAATCCTTTTTGAAATTTGGGAATTCAGTTTTTCAGTACAGTAAAGAATTTAACTTTACTTCTTGTGAAAATTATGCTTTGGATCCACAGTCAATGGCTAAACCAACAGAGATTATATTTCTCTTTAATAACAATAAAATATGAGCTGAAACTTATAGTCTTAATTCCATTTTTTTTTTTTTTGGAACTCTCTCATTCACATACAATGAAAAGAAATGTGGGCTTCCCTGATGATGCAGTGGTTGAGAATCCGCCTGCCGATGCAGGGGACACGGGTTCATGCCCCGGTCCGGGAAGATCCCACATGCCGCGGAGCGACTGGGCCCGTGAGCCATGGCCGCTGAGCCTGTGCGTCTGGAGCCTGTGCTCTGCAATGGGAGAGGCCACAACAGTGAGAGGCCCGCGTACCGCAAAAAAAATAATAATTAAAAAAAAAAAAAAGAAATGTGACTCTTCCTTTCCGAAGTTGTAAAATCACAATATATCTGGAGTTTGAGCTTTTATAGTTAATTGTTTTTAACATATTTATGTAAATAATTATCATAATCATGTTATTTCTCTAAATCATACTGCAAAATCTAACTATACACATCCACTGAAGGATCCTTGCAGCTATTGGGATAAAGTCATCTCTTCTTAAGTTGGCTTACAAGGCCCATGATATGGCCTACTTTACTTTTTCAATCTCCCTTGTACTTTAAGCACATCAATATTGAATTTCTTTTACTGTCTCAAACTCATCATACTACCTTCTTACCTCAGAGCCTTTGCACATGCTGTTCCCTGTGGCTCTCCATTCTTCCCCCTTCCATATCTTCACCTAATACCTACTTTTTTCCTCTTCTATTTTTCTTTTAAGTATATAACTCAATAATTTTTAGTAAATTTATATAATTGTACAACCATCACCAAAATCCAGATTTAGAACATTCTGATCATCTCAGAAAGATCCTCAGTACCAGTTTGTAGTTAATCCCCTTTCCTACTCCCAACCCCAGGCAACCAATAATCTGCCTTCTGTCTCTGCCTTTTTGGGCTTTTCATACAAACAGAATCACGCAATATGTGGTCTTTTGTATCTGAATTCTTTCATTAGAGTGATTCCAACTTCATAGAATGAGTTGGAAAGTATTCCCTCTCTCTCTATTTTCTGGAAGAGTTTTGTGAAGGATTGGTATTATTTATTGTCTATACTGTGAAGCCATCTGGGCCTGGACTTTTTCTTTGTGGGAATATTTTTAATATAATTCAGTTTCTTTACTTTTTATAGGTCTGTTCAAATTTTCTATTTTTTCATGAGTCAGTTTTGGTTTGTGTCTGTCTAAGAATTTGACCATTTCATCTAAGTTTTCTAATATATCAGTATAAAGTTGCTCATAGGACTCTCTTTTAATCCTTTTCCTTTCTGCGAGGGCACTGGTGATGTCTCCTCTTTTATTCTTGACTTCCTTGAACCTTCTCTCTTTTCTGCTTGCTCAGTCTAGACAAAGGTTTGGCAATTTTTAAAAATCTTTTCAAAGAACCAACTTTTGGTTTCCTTGATTTCTTCTATTGTTTTTCTGTTTTCCATTTCCTTGTGTATGTTCTATTTCCTTCCTTCAATTTGCTTTGGATTTAGTTGGCTCT
The DNA here is from genome assembly GCF_059928025.1 of Delphinapterus leucas. Taxonomy (NCBI): domain Eukaryota; kingdom Metazoa; phylum Chordata; class Mammalia; order Artiodactyla; family Monodontidae; genus Delphinapterus; species Delphinapterus leucas. The sequence goes on from NC_143133.1 coordinate 98,018,308, forward strand.
TCTTTTTCTAGTTCCTTAGGTTATTTATTTGTGACTTTCATCTTTACTAATATAGGTGTTTAAAATGATAAATTTTCCTCTGAATACCATTTTAGTTACATCCCATAAATTTTAATATGTTGTGTTTCCATCTTCAGTCAACTCAAATTATTTTCTAAGTTCCCTTGTGATTTCTTCTTTCACCGATGAGTCATTTAGATATGTTTCTTTCTTTTTTTTTTTTTTTTTTGCGGTACGTGGGCCTCTCACTGTTGTGGCCTCTCCCGTTGCGGAGCACAGGCTCCAGTGCGCAGGCTCAGCGGCCAGGGCTCACGGGTCCAGCCACTTCGCGGCATGTGGGATCTTCCTGGACCGGGGCACGAACCCATGTACCCTGCATCGGCAGGTGGACTCTCAACCACTGTGCCACCAGGGAAGCCCTAGATGTGTTTCTTTCTTAACTTCCATAGATTTATAGACTTCCAAAATTTCTTTCCATTGTTGATTTTTAATTTAATTCCATTGGATCAGAGAACATACTTGGTACAATTTTTATTTGTCAATTATACTTCAATAAAACTGGAAAAAAAAGAATTATATAAAAGCATGATGAAGATTCCTCAAATATAGAATACCAATAAAGAGATAGAAATTATTTTTAAAAGAACCAGATGGAAACTTATTTATTTAAGGTATACATATGATGGCTTTTATGGTTTGATATATGCATACGTTGTGAAATGATTAATCCAATCAAGTTAATTAACACATCCATCACCTCACACATTAACTTTTTTTTTTTTTACTAGGGACTAAGGGCTAGGAGAAATGGGAAGATGTTAGTCAAAGGGTACAAACTTTCAGCTATAAAATGAATAAGCTCTGGGGATCTAATATATAGCATGGTTACTATAGTTAATAATACTGCGGTATATACTTGAAATTTGCTAAAAAGGTAGATCTAAGTGTTTCCTGTAATTCTTTAAGAATAGTCTACTAGGGAACACTCTTGTATTGCTGGTGGGAATGTAAATTGATACAGCCATTATGGAGAACAGTATGGAGGTTCCTTAAAAAACTACAAATAGAACTACCATACAACCCAGCAATCCCACTCCTGGCCATGTACCCTGAGAAAACCATAATTCAAAAAGAGTCATGTACCAAAATGTTCATTGCAGCTCTATTTGCAATAGCCAGGCAATGGAAGCAACCTAAGTGTCCATCATCGGCTGAATGGATAAAGAAGACATGGCACATATATACAATGGAATATTACTCAGCCATAAAAAGAAACGAAATTGAGTTATTTGTAGTGAGGTGGATGGACCTAGATTCTGTCATACCGAGTGAAGTAAGTCAGAAAGAGAAAAACAAATGCCGTATGCTAACACATATATATGGAATCTGAGGGGAAAAAAAAGGTCATGAAGAACCTAGGGGTAAGACAGGAATGGAGATGCAGACCTACTAGAGAATGGACTTGAGGATGTGGGGAGGGGGAAGGGTAGGCTGTGACAAAGTGAGAGAGTGGCATGGACATATATACACTACCAAACGTAGAATAGATAGCTAGTGGGAAGCAGCTGCATAGCACAGGGAGACCAGCTCGGTGCTTTGTGACCACCTAGAGGGGTGGGATAGGGAGGGTGGGAGGGAGGGGGACGCAAGAGGGAGGAGATATGGGAACATGTGTATATGTATAACTGATTCACTTTGTTATAAAGCAGAAACTAACACACCATTGTAAAGCAATTATACTCCAATAAAGATGTTAAAAAAAAAAAAAGAATAGTTTACTTCTTTGAGCATATTTACAATAATGAATTAGAGGGCTTTGTTTACTAAGTCCAACACCTAGATGCTCTCAGAGACGGTTTCTATTGACTGCTTTTTTCCCTTCTGTATATGTCACACTTTCCTGTTTCTGGCCCCATCTCATAATTATTTTGGGGGAAACAAGGCATTTTTGATCGTGTAGCTGCTCTAGATTCTGATTCCACACAGAGAGTTATGGTTTGACTAGTAACTTAACTAATACTGTAGAGCTGTCTTCCCTGCAATGTGTAGCTGCTGATGTCTTTGCTGAGCTTGTTGTTGCTTAAAATTGTTTTTATATTTAAGCCTGTCCCTCTAAGGGTTGTCCATCAATCAGCAATAGCTTAGTCATCAGTCAATGTCTGGTCAAAAGTTGAGCTTAAACACCTTAAGCCAGTAAGGTTTTCACTCTTCATTAATGGAGCTATGTATGAGTTAGGGAATGCTTCAAAGTTCAGTTAGTTTATGCTACTTTTGCCTTTTGCTGCGTCTTCTCACATCTCCTCTGAACGTGCTCTAGACCTCACTTTGAGCCAGGGACCAGTAGAGAGCTAGGCCCTCTCCAGTCTCTTTTGAGGATGTGTATAGCCTTTTACAAGCATGCATCCTTCTAAACCACCAGGAATATGGGAGAGCTTATCAAGGCTCACAATGGCTATCTCATCTCCCCAGATCTCCATGCTGAATTTCTAACTAGTCTGCTAGGCTGTTGCTTAGCCCAACATGATGACAACCTCAAGCTAGCTGTGAAGCTAGTATTTTCTGATTATTTGCCCCTGAGGTTGCCACTGTTTACAACAACATTTATTAAACACTTTAAATTTTATACTATGAATTTTTAAACTATACTCCATGGATCACCAAAGAAGTGCCTCAGAGAGTGTAGCTAAGGACTGGAGAAGACCAAGTGAACATATATCTGACCCCTTCTATGTTTTCACTCCCAATTTTATATATTACAGTTTATCATATGGGTGTTTTTTAATGGATCCATGGCAAAAAGAAAAAGATTTAGAAACCCTTGAGATATATTGATATTATATGAGTTAAACACAGTTGCTTGCTTGATCTATTAAAACAAAAATAACTTTTGTACTAGATTAATGTGAGTGTTAAATGAAATGATATATTTGAAAATACATTCTGTAAAGTGCCTATAAAGTTGGATATTCTACATGATCGCTGACTTTGAAAAACCTGTGTCCAAAGGTAGGCTATCAAAAATAGCACATTTACACCATGTATACATCTCAAGCTCTTTGATACTTTTCTCTACAAAATGTTTTTTCTGTTGGAGGCATTCATAGAATCCACTGAATTTGGTCCACTATTGGTGCAGAGACTAGTTGTCTCACTTCCTACATCTCCTTATTTCCTAGTAAGACAGCCTGCAAGAACAGAGTTCCATAGCCTACAGTGCTATCACAAAACTATATCCCTCTGGAGAAAACATAAAGAGTCAGAGCTTTATAATTAAAATATCATAAGGAGGGATGATGTCTGTTTAAATCTGATTTTATCTCACTGCCCAGTGCCTTAAGAGAAGAAAAACAAGTACGCCATTATTCTGATAATAAAGAATGCTCTCTTAATTCTCTATTGTTGTGTACAAGATTTAGTGCTTACTCTTTAATTTCAGTGTCAGAATGTGAGCTGTAATTAATTTTCATAAAATGGAAAGCAATAAAGTCAGATACATTAAATGCTGGCTGTAGAGGGTGAGACTGTGTGATTTACAGTTAGGGTGGTGTGGGAGGAAAGAGGCCACACATTAAGTGAGCGATAACCCATCTTTGCTTCAGTTTCAGAGACTGAGAGTATTCAGCAAAGCTGCTCAAACAAAACCCCCAAATCTATGGGGTGTTTGGAACCTTCTCAAGAAGGTCTATCAAACTTGATGTCACCTCTCCCTATGCCAACATTTGGATTGTTTTTATTATCGTTAATTAACAATAATAATATGCATGGATCTAAATTACCACCTAATGAATCACCTAAACCCTTGCCTAGGCATTATTTGCAACAAACTATAGATAATAGACCATAATTCTATATAAACCATAAAAAAAGTCAGCTGCCTACTGATTAAAAATGCAGGTTGACTTCATCTTACCATCAGAATTTCCATAGAGAAAGTATGTTTGAATTTGGGGAATATTTGTCTGATGGTTATTTATAAGTTTTAGGCCATATACTAAAATAAAGGATGCTATATACAAAATTATATATAAAACTTTTCTATATAAAAAGAAAACCAAGTATCTTGATGTTGAAGGAATTAAAATGAGCACACTTTTCCATCCCCTGCCTTGTTTGGTTCAGGACATGCTTCCTAGAGAATGGTCATTAGAAGAGCAGAGAGGCGACTTCCCTGGTGGCGCAGTGGTTAAGAATCTGCCTGCTAATGCAGGGGACACGGGTTCAATCCCTGGTCCAGGAAAATCCCACATGCTGTGGAGCAACTAAGCCCATGCGCCACAACTACTGAGCCTGCACTCTAGAGCCCGCAAGCCACAACTACTGACCCCATGCACTGCAACTACTGAAGCCCGCATGCCTAGAGCCCGTGCTCCGCAACAAGGGAAGCCACCGCAATGAGAAGCCCGTGCACCGTAACGAAGAATATCCCCTGCTCGCCGCCACGTGCAGCAATGAAGACCCAACACAGCCAAAAATAAATAAAATAAATAAATTTATTTTTTAAAAAAAAGAAGAGCAGAGGGAAGCAGTGCTCTCTCAGTCAAGTGGTAGCTTATCCTAGAAAGTATTGGTGCAAACTTTACAGTTTACAAAAGTTTTTCGCACACTTTATCTCAATGTAATATTTCCATACCCCTAAGGGGAGGACAGAGCAAATGCTGATTCTGTGTTTCAAGCAGGACACTGAGGTGTGAAGGTGCCTGTCGAAGTTCACACCACCAGTAAATGACTAAGCCAAAAATTGAATGTAGGTTTAGGACTTTCTAAATTCAGTTCTGGGGCCAACATAGGCAACAACAGCTAGTAAGACCAAGAGATAGTTCATTATTTGGTGTGGCCCATAGTTTGCAGAATTGGCCTGAAGTGTGTTTACAAATATAAAGGGAAAAAAGACTGGGTTCCCAGGCATTTACAGGGGAACAACAAAGCAACCTAGGTATCATTTGAAAATAAGGGAAGGGAAACTAATAATAATAATAACATCAACAATAATAATAATGGAAAATCAAGGAAGGGAATAATAACTGAGTTGCAATCATTTCCAACCTATTAGATTTTTTTTCCAACCTATTAGATTTTGCATCATGGCCAGAAGACAGGTTCACGAGGGATGACACAAAAACTATATGGATCTTGGCTTTAGGTGCAGTTAATTATCCACATTTTATCTACCTCCTAGGAAGGAATACACATTGGACATGTTCAATCCACTGCCGAGTTGGAAAGTAGGTGATTAGTCAACTGGCAGTTACCATGGAGATGGAAAAGAGACCCCACCTTAAAGCAGTGATTATAAAATAATAAGTGATTAGTTTTATACATACATATAAAAATTTGTGTATGTATGAGAAGAAATCTAGGAGAAAATTAAATCACACTATTGATTTTAAATTTACAGAGAGGTGGACTTACAGAAAATATTCATTTTTTTAATCTTACATGTCTATATTACTTGATTCTTTTTGTAATGAACAATTACTTTTATAAAAAGAAACTAAACATGAAGATTACATTTTGTAAAAACCCAAGTTGTAGTCTCTCTAACTTTCCCTGAAATTCATTAGTTAAGTTGAGAACATTGCTCAGATTAGGCAACAATGTTGCCTACATTCTGGTCTCAGTTGATATGTAACTTCCTCCAGGGGGTCTTCCCTGACTTAAGCCAATAAGCAGCACTTCTCCAGCTGGGGTTCCTGTGTAGACTCCCTCCCAGCCCTCTGTCTCCTCCTTCATAGCCCTTATCATGGCTTGTAACTACACATGCATGTGTAAGAATGACCGGCAAACCTGCTTAAACCCAGGCAGAAGGAATTCTGTCCTAGGCCCCTTGCTTTAGAGAATCACACATGTCACATATATCAAAATGCACATACCTTTTTTTCCTTTTTCAGTCTCCAAAGAAAGACTGTTGAGAGTTCAGTCTATTTTTGAGTGAATTATGGAAGAAGGATGCTCTGAGCAAGCTGAACCATGCAGACCAAAGCATGCCAGGCTGAGAGCGAGTGAGCCTATGGTTGGAGAAGAAGAAAACCTTAGCCTTTGCCCTGGGAAATGGATAGTGAGGGCTCCCTTTGTTTGAAGTTGTCCTCCCCAAGAACACCCAAAGCAGACGGCATTTCCCAGAGGACTACACGCCATCCCTCGCTTCTCTGATAGAGAGGTGCTTAGAACTGCCTAAAAGGGGATGAAAAGTGAAGCACGAGGAACAGGACCTCCCAATCCAGTTCCCTGGACACCTGGACAATGTCCTTTCCTATTCCAGTGCCAGGTGAGTTCAGTCACCACCCTGGACTCCAAGACCCTGCCCCCTTCTTTCCTGCGCTATGCTAAAAGTTCCCTGTTGCTACTCAGGCTCACAGGTGGCAGAACTGACCTGGGAGAGAGCAAGGTTCCTTTAGCCTCCAGGTCACAAGGATCATCCCCGGGGTGTGAGTTTCCAGGCTTTGGAAGGGAATGTGAATTGGGCCAAGGGCAGAGCTTATCACTTTTAAATTTAAATATTTGATTCATGGCATCCATGTGTCCTCTTGCCCCAGGCCCTACAAATGTTAGGTGCAGATCTGATTATTAGTTTAATGATTGTCTTCCTTGCTAATGGATATGCCCTATAGAGTGAAAGATCATATTTATTTTATTTAAAACCTTAGTATAGGGCCTAACACATGTGAGCACACAATAAATATTTGTAGAATGAACAAATGGCTAAAAACAAAACAATACAACCATGTGCCTTGCCCCAAAGCATTTGTGATAAAGGGAAATATCTATTTAAAAATTGGGGAAAAGATGCCCTTTTGTATCAGGCAGGAACCCAATGCCAACAGCCTTTGACCACAGAAGTCAGTCTGTCACCAGCCTAAAATCAGTGATTCCTGCTTTACCATCAACAAAGTCCAAGAAGTTTTCTGTAAAGGACTCATACCAGTGAAGAGTTAAAGAGTTAAAAAACATGGTACAAGAGAAATACAAGAGCTCCATCCTCCTCTGCGACAAATAACTCCCAGCCCCCCACATTCACCCCACACTTTGGTTAATTTTATTCTACTCAGATTCATTTTTTTTTTCAAAGTTTATCTCCTTTTAAAATGGGGGAAATATAGACCCAGAAAAATGGAACAAAATTATCTTTGGATAAACTGCATTATTTTACTATGAATTTATGGTTTTGATGTTTAAAAGCAAGTAGAATACAATAATACAATGTGCATTAAACCTATAATTGGAACTGGTAATTCCTGTATTCTAGGTCAGGACCTACCACCTTGTAGGCCCTTAAAAATTGTGAAATGATCATTTCAACTTTGCCAACAACTCACCTCAGGTACATCACTTTCTTACGTGTTGCTATCAATGGGCAAATGAATGCCTCAGAGACTTCTGCAGGCTTTTATTAATGAACATCTCATTTCCATAAATATCTAATTTTGAAATGATACCATGTTTCATGTGTAGGAGCCTGTGAATATAAAAAAGAAGGAGAAAACATTAGCAATGCATGATAAGAGGAAAACATATGTAAATCTATTGGTGGAAAGAAAATGTGCTAAGAGCAACTAAACTTATTTTTCGTGTTCATTTCCTAATGTTTTGAAAAAATATTTCCACAACATAATAACAAATATTACCAGAGCACTGGCAACCCTTGAGTAAAATGGAGAAATGGAGAAATGTTAAGGATAATCTGATTCAGACTAACTTAAGTATTTTAAGTAGTAAAATAGTTTTTATAGTTTACAAAAGGCTTTCACACCACTGTCTCACACATATTCCATGAGGTAAGACACTGGCCTGTTTAATGATGAGAAAACCGAATTGGGCTTTAGCTAGAATATTGATTGCCTCCCTAATATCCATCCACTCTTTCCTGCTTCCCTTGATTTTGTCCACACCTCTACACTTTCTCCATGTTGCCTTATAAGTTGGGGAAGGCTGGCCCCATCCCCAGCCCAGGGGCCAGTCCTGCTTAAGACAAGCCAAACATGGTGATCCCATTACCCTTGCCAACAGCTGACTTAGGGTCATGTGATGCAATTCTAGCCAATGAGCATGAATATAAGTCTGATAAACTTCTTTCTTTCTTGGAAAAGAGACAAGGCATGGAAGACTTTTCTGCCTGTTTGAATGGGTGCTACAGAATGCTGTGGCCATCTTATAAATAGGCCAATGACCGCAAATCTGATGCATTCAGTTCTAATCTTTCTTCCACATTTTAGATACGTATATTTGATATCTCCATTTGGATATTTAGTTGGTATCTCAGAGTTGAATATTCAAATTAGGACTCTTTATTCCCCCATCTCTACCCTAACTTGTACCACTGTTCCTCACCTCAGTAAATGTCACCACCACTCACCAACTGCTCACCGCCGAATTCAAATCTGTCAACAAGTCCTGTCAACACTCACTCTAAAAAAATACCCCACGTTTGTCCACTTCAGTGCATTTTCCACTGTTACCATCCTCAACCAAGTCTCTTACCTGCATTATTGCAGCCTCCTACCTCTGCTGATCTCCCTGCTTCTGCTGTAGCCCCCTTTAAAACCTAGTCCCTGTGCACCAGCCAGAGTTAACTTTGAAAAACATAAATCAGGTCATACCATTCTCTGCCGAAAACACTCAGTTTATTTCTAATCAAGTTCAGAATAAAATCCAAACTCCTTAGCACAGCCTATATGGCCCTATAAGACCTCAACCCCCATTACTTCTACAAATTCATCTCCGATCCTTTTCCTATTCCCAGAACTCACCAAACTCATTCCTGCTTGAAGCCTTTGTGCCTAATCCTTCTTCTGCTTGAGACACCCTCTCACCAGATCTCTGTACGGCCAGCTCCATCTTGACAGGTTTCAGTTCAAGCTTCATCTTTTCAACAAAGTCTACCAATCTGAAGAATTCCCAAATGCACAATCTCTATTACATCACTCAGCTGTATTTTCTTCAGAGCCCTATTATTATCAGAAAGTATCTCATTCACTGACTATTATCTGTCTCTTCCCCACATAATATAAACTCCATGAAAACAGTAACATTTTCTGCCTTGCTTGTCATTTTACCAGAATCTAAAACAATGGCTGAAACAAAGTTGGCACTCAGTAAGTACTTGTTATATCAATGAATGAATGCCAGTCCCTTTGCTGGATGCTAAAAATATTAGAATAAATGTACTTTGTCCTTTTTATATACCATCTGATCAATAATTAATTCTAGAATTTTGCTAGAGATATTGAGTTCAGAAGCTAGATAAGGGTAGGAGATCTACCCAACAAGGAACACTTGCATTAAATTACTGTCTGGGTAAAAAGTGATCTCATATTATTTTAATCATCTGAAATTTTGGAGGTTTTATATTATAGCTAATACCTACACTGATTAATACAGAAATTTGTGGGGCTTTTACAGTAGTTAGTGTATCCTAACTAAGACAGAGGAAAAGAAGTAACAAGAAGATAAGGAATGCATGAGGAAAGGGCTTGAGGTAAAAGAAAATGTCAAGGCTTGGGAATGGGAGGTTGCTGACCAGAGAGAAACAAAAAGTAGCATGACTGAGCAGAGGGGATGAGACTTCTGAAATGAACAAACGGCCTAAAACCTTGCCTTGAGAATTTTTTTTTAATTTTTTATTGAAGTATAGTTGACTTATTAGTTTCAGGTATACAACATAATGATTCAATATCTTTACAGATTATGCACCATACAAAGTTATTTTGATATTACTGACTAATTTCCTCTGCCATGTAGTACATCTCTGTGACTTATTCATTTTATAACTGGTAGTCTGTACCTCTTAAGCCCCTTCACCTATTTCGTTCATCTCCCCTCTGGCAACCACTAGTTTGTTTTCTGTATCTGTGAGTCTGTTTCTGTTTTATTTGTTAATTTGTTTTGTTTTTTAGATTGCACATATAAGTGAAAACTTACAGTATTTTTCTTTCTCTGTCTGATTTATTTCATTTAACATAATACCCTCCACATCCATCTGTGTTGCTGCAAATACCTTGAGCAAGTTTATGAAATGCACATATTTATTTATCAAGTCTATTTGTCTGGACTTCTCTATAAATTCAATTTAATATTGCATAAGCATTTTTTGCAACTACATAAACTTGTCTTTTTCACATAAACTGCTGTCAGGCCAAGTCTACCTCAATCTTACGTTTAATTAGTAGACTTCTCTTGAAAACTAAGTATGTAGATTTTTTTCTACTTATACCTGCACAGTATCATCTTGATGCTTTCAATTCAACATTTCAATCTAAAGAAAATGTTTTGAATCTATCCAATGTATTAGCCAGCTCTTTCAATTTTGTGAGCATCCACAAATTTGCTAAGCTTCCATATTGCCATTTAATCTGGTGATAAAGGCATTAAGCATGGCATAAAAAAACCTCTCTATGCTGAAATTGGTCTCATTACCACTTTTTGTAAATGTTTGTTTGACCAGATGTAAACCCACTTGACAATATTCTCATGCATCCCACATTTCTCTTTCATGTCCACAACAATGTCATACAGACTATTAAATACTTTACTGAATACAGGATATATAATGCCTAGAGCAGTTTTCCCCAAGTTTATTCCATGTAACACTAATCCTGGTCAAATAATTTTTGGAAAAAAATTGTCTGAGTCATAAAGCATATTACCCTAAACTGTGGTAGCCCTAAATTTTTTATCTTACAATTAAAAAACCTCATCAATTTTTCAAATATAATTGACGATGGGCCTCATTTTTCTTCATACAAAACCTGTTGCCTTCCCATAGAACTGCTGGAATTTGAAGGTAAGGTAGATGAAACCGTAGTTGGATTGAATATTGGATATGGGAAGAGTTTAAAACTTCCAAGTTTTGAACCTGAGAAACTGTAAAGTATGATTGTCATCTGTTGAGATATGTAAGACTGAAGGAGTAGTAGTTTGGGGAAGAAAAAGTGAAAACCTTGAGTTGGTGTTAGACATGTTAAATTTGAGACACCTGTTAGACATCCAAGTAGAAACTTGAAGTTAAGGGTAGTTCTCTGTTACATCCTCTACCACCAAAGCAACTAAATTATTAGCAAATTGAGTCCAGATTTATTCACATAGTCTACTTTTAGCAGAATAAGTCATTCATCTTCATCATGTTTTGCCTCTGTGTCAAGAAAGCATGATCTACGTCACCCATATGGCTAAGTTTATAGTAACTTCCCACAGCAATAGTAACTCTATTTATCTCTTTCTTTCCTCAGACAGATATTCTTCCATCTTGAGGTCTGTGGATTTCTGTATCTTTCCATTCAAATATATACCTCCTTCCAAGTTATCTATTGCTACACATAATAAACTACGCCAAACTTAGTGGCTTAAACTACAGCCTTAGTGGTACTGGTGCTGCTGGTGTCATCGTCATTACTGTTATTTTGGCTGTTTTTCGTATCTCACAATTCCATGGATCAGGAATTCAGAACTCAGCTGGAAGTTTCTTATGTTCTACATGGCATTGACTGAGGTCCCTTGGTGGTACTCAGCTGGCAGAGGATCTAAACTGGATGGTTTCACTCATGTGTCTGGTGTCTTAGTGGGGATGGCTGGAAGGCCAAGCACAGCTGGGATCTCAGCTGGAGCACCTCTGTGAGACTGCCAGGGTAGTCAGACTTTTTACATGGTAGTTCAGATATCCTAAAGAGACAAGAAGTGAAAGCAGCCAATCTTTTAAAGCCTAGGCCCAAAAACTGTTGATAGTATTATTTCCTCCATATTCTATTGACCCAAGAAGTCCCATAACTGACCCAGATTCAAGGAGAAAGAGGCAAAGATCTCACCTCTAGGTGAGAGGAATGCTGAAGAATTTGTGGATGTTTTTAATCTGCTACATATTATCATTACGGCTAAGAACTCCTGCTCTGAAACCAGGAACCAAATCCTGACTCTCCAACATTTGTTAATCGTGTGACAAGACTAATTATTTAACCTTTCTCTGTCTTGGTTTCCTTGTCTGTAAAATGGCGATAACAAATGTATTCATTCAATAAAAATGTATTAAGCATGTAGTATGCAGCAAAAGGCTGAGACCAAAAAGAGGAATAAGCTGGTCTATGCTTTCAAGGAATGTACAATCAGACTAGTGGAAGAAAAGATGTTCATTCATACATTCCTTCAACAAATATTTAATAACTACTTAAAAAAACACCAACAAAAGCATCTGTCCAAATCGCTGCCATACAACAGAATGGAGTTAAGGTTGTAGAGGTCAGGTTCTTTCCCAAACTGTTTTTTGATTAAATGAGACTTTTTTTTGCATTACAATTTTAATTTTTTTAAATTTTAATTTTATTGGAGTGTAGTTCATTTACAATGTTGTGTTAGTTTCAGATGTACAGCAAAGTGATTCAGTTATACATATACATATATTCATTCGTTTTTAGATTCTTTTCTCATATAGGTCATTACAGAATATTTAGTAGAGTTCCCTGTGCTATACAGTAGGTCTTTGTTGGCTACCTATCCTATATATAGTAGTGTGTGTATGTTCATCCCAAGTTTTTGATTTATTCCTCCCCCCTATATTTCACCTTTGGTATCCATAAGTTTGCTTTTGATAACTGTAAGTCTGTTTCTGTTTTTGTTTTGTTTTTTTTACATCTTTATTGGAGTATAATTGCTTTACAATGGTGTGTTAGTTTCTGCTTTATAACAAAGTGAATCAGTTATACATATACATATGTTTCCATATCTCTTCCCTCTTGCGTCTCCCTCCCTCCCACCCTCCCTATCCCAACCCTCCAGGAGGTCACAAAGCACCGAGCTGATCTCCCTGTGCTATGCGGCTGCTTCCCACTAGCTATCTACCTTACGTTTGGTAGTGTATATATGTCCATCCCTCTCTCTCACTTTGTCACAGCTTACCCTTCCCCCTCCCCATATCCTTAAGTCCATTCTCTAGTAGGTCTGTGTCTTTATTCCTGTCTTACCCCTAGGTTCTACATGACATTTTTTTTTCTTAAATTCCATATATATGTGTTAGCCTACGGTATTTGTCTTTCTCTTTCTGACTTACTTCACTCTGTATGACAGACTCTACATCTATCCACCTCATTACAAATAGCTCAATTTTGTTTCTTTTTATGGCTGAGTAATATTCCATTGTATATATGTGCCATATCTTCTTTATCCATTCATCCGATGATGGACACTTAGGTTGTTTCCATCTCCGGGTTATTGTAAATAGAGCTGCAATGAACATTTTGGTACATGACTCTTTTTGAATTATGGTTTTCTCAGGGTATATGCCCAGTAGTGGGATTTCTGGGTCATATGGTAGTTCTATTTGTAGTTTTTTAAGGAACCTCCATACTGTTCTCCATAGTGGCTGTACCAATTCACATTCCCACCAGCAGTGCAAGAGTGTTCCTGTTTCTCCACACCCTCTCCAGCATTTATTGTTTCTAGATTTTTTGATGATAGCCATTCTGACTGGTGTGAGATGATATCTCATTGTAGTTTTGATTTGCATTTCTCTAATGGTTAATGATGTTGAGCATTCTTTCATGTGTTTGTTGGCAATCTGTATATCTTCTTTGGAGAAATGTCTATTTAGGTCTTCTGCCCATTTTTGGATTGGGTTGTTTGTTTTTTTGGTATTGAGCTGCATGAGCTGCTTGTAAATTTTGGAGATTAATCCTTTGTCAGTTGCTTCATTTGCAAATATTTTCTCCCATTCTGAGGGTTGTCTTTTGGTCTTGATTATGGTTTCCTTTGCTGTGCAAAAGCTTTGAAGTTTCATTAGGTCCCATTTTTTTATTTTTGTTTTTATTTCCATTTCTCTAGGAGGTGGGTCAAAAAGGATCTTGCTGTGATTTATGTCATGTAGTGTTCTGCCTATGTTTTCCTCTAAGAGTTTGATAGTTTCTGGCCTTACATTTAGGTCTTTAATCCATTTTGAGCTTATTTTTGTGTATGGTGTTAGGGAGTGATCTAATCTCATACTTTTACCTATCCAGTTTTCCCAGCACCACTTATTGAAGAGGCTGTCCTTTCTCCACTGTTCATTCCTGCCTCCTTTATCAAAGATAAGGTGACCATATGTGCGTGGGTTTATCTCTGGGCTTTCTATCCTGTTCCATTGATCTTCTGTTTTGTAAATAAGTTCATTTGTACCATTTTTTCAAATTAGATTCCACAGATGAGTGATACCATATGATATTTGTCTTTCTCTGACTGGCTTACCTCATTTATTATGATAATCTCTAGATCCATCCATGTTGCTGCAAATGGCATTATTTTGTTCTTTTCTTAATGGCTAATATTCCATTGTATATATGTACCACATCTTCTTTATCCATTCCTCTTTTGATGGACATTTGGGATGCTTCCATGTCTTGGCAGGATGTGTGGACATGGAGAGGGGAAAGGGGGGTGGGATGAAATGGGAGATTGGGATTGACATATATACTCCACCATGTGTAAAACAGACAGCTAATGGGAACCTGCTGTACAGCACAGGGAGCTCAGCTCAGTGCACTCTGGTGACCTAGATGGGTGGGATGGGGGTGGGGTGGGAGGGAGGTCCAAGAGGGAGGGGATATATGTATACGTATAGCTGATTCACTTCATTGTACAGCAGAAACTAACACAACATTGTAAAGCAACTATACCCCATTTAAAAAATAAATAGTGCTGCAACGAACATTGGGGTACATGTATTTTTTCGAATTATGGCTTTCTCTGGATATATGCCCCAGAGTGGAATTGCTAGATTATATGGTAGCCCTATTTTTAGTTTTTTAAGGAACCTCCATACTGTTCTCCACAGTGGCTGAACCAATTTACGTTCCCACCAACAGTGTAGGAGGGTTCCCTTTTCTCCACACCCTCTCCAGCAAGATTAAATGGGATTTTAAAATCATCTATTTCCAAATTTTGGTTGGTAAACACAGAGACTTGACCTGAGCATTCTTCTTTCAACTGACATTTAGACAAGAACACTAGTTTCCTTTCTGTATTCCCTCATCTTCACAGTGATTAAGAACTCTACATCCCACAAAAACATTTAATAGAGTTAGTAGGAGATGCCATTTCTGTTTTCTTCTGAAAATCTTAAATATTTTTTTCATTCAAATTGAATCATGTTGACACTGAATCTGAATGTCAGGGGAGATGCAGGGACCACGGGGAGGCCGCTGACTGAGGAACTTAATAGGAATGACGCCTACTGCCTGAAACTTCCCATCTCCACTGAAAACCCCTTTTTTCATGCAGAATCAGGTTGCTGCTTGATGACAGGGTCTACATGGAGGATTTCAGCATATCAATAATCATTTCAACCACTAATAACCTTTACTCTAAATCTTTTTGAGTAGTTGTTAAAAGAATAACCAAAGAATAAAGTAGACTTCTATGCCACTGTTTTGTTGATAAAGGAGACAGTGAGAGCACATATTTTGAATCTTCCTAAATAATTTTGTGCATCTCCTAAGCAGACATAGATAAGTGAACTGGCACATAAAGTTACTGATGTTTCTGTCTCTCATCATCTGGGGTTCCAACATTTGACAAAATACATAAAGATCTGGTCACTTTGTGTTTCAGCACAGGACCCTCCTGAAATTTGCTTCTTAATTAAAACCTTGCCTGTGAATTTGACACACGTTGTTTTTCACATTGTAGATATCAAACAAATAAGTTTTAAACAAATAAATACATTCTTCTTTTTATACCATGCAGAACTAAACAACAGGGCAAAATGATTAGAAATATGGCTTTGAAGTCAGGAGTGAGCTTAAATTCAAGATCTGCCTCTTACTAAAAGACTAGAAGTTTCTCAAACCCTCTAAGCTCAGACTCCATGTATAAAGTGGGAATAATACGAGAGAAATCTCCTGGAGTGGCTGGGAGAATCTAGTGATTATTTAAACTGCTTAGCACAGTGCTTTGACGTTGTATGTTCCCAATAAATGACAGCTGTAATTTTGTCATCATCATTGCTGCTACTCAGGGATGGCATTTAGAGATGCACAAAATATTGCAGCAAAATGTCCCAGTATTTGTGTCCGTTTGACTACCCCAACACACTGAGTCATGTTCTTTTTGTGATATCTGAACGACCGCAAAGGAAGAAGTGAAAGAATGAAGTATTTATTGAGACAGGCTATCAAAGGTCCTTGGGACAGGGCCCTGCCCTGTAACTCTTCAAACACAGCTCTTTGTACATAGGAGATGCTCACTAAATGTTTTTGATAATAATGATAACGAGGTACGTGATTTTCATGTCAAAAGCATTCAACACGTTTTAAAGCTATTAATAGCAAACTGATACCTTTATGCGAAAGGAAGCTAACTTTTTTCAGATTTTTATAAAATAAGATAGATTTCATAAGATTGCACAGAAATAAAGCATTAAACTCTATTGTTAACACGTAATGAGAAGTTTGTTATTTCCTTTACAATTTCCAATGACCATTCTCTCCCGTCTTTTCAAAACGGCCTTTGTCTTACAAATGGCCAAGCCCTGCCTGTGGAGGCCTGTGACCAGGGCCGCTTCAGTTAGAAGCTTCCAACGCTGGTGAACCATGTCTCAGAGTGAGGCAAATACAGACCCACGTGACAATGCCTTTGTTATGAAGTTAGGAAAAAATGGTTGAAAATGGCCATTTAAGGGGTAAGGAGATCGGTGGGGTTGTCCTCCCATTTTACACAACTCACTTCTCACAGATGAAGGGAACAAAATCCCCACCACCTACGTAAGCCAGGTCTTTCATTTTGCCCTTGAACATGTACACTAGTGGCTCTTCACGGTATAATTAAGGTTAGAAACCAAGCCCCAGGTTCCTACCTGGGTATTCTTTTGGCCTCTGATATGTACGCTCTGTAACGAGGGAGAATCTTCTGAACACTTCCGCTCTACAAAGCAGAACACCCCCGCTTTTCTTCTGCAAATGTTACCTCACCTTCTTGAGAATCTGGAAGAGCAAGGCTGCAGAGCTGGAAGAGCGGATCCACAGATTCCACAGCAAAACTCTGATTTATCTTCCTCAAACTCCTCCAGCCTGGACACTACTGGAAGCTAAGCCAAGATCTTTTGGGGCAGTGACCAAGTCTAAACAGCTTTAGAATATGTTGGACAATGCAAAGCCTTCTCTAGTACATTTAAATTTTCAGAGCACCCGTTTGATGAAAGTAAGGCTACATTGCACTTTTAAACCCACCTAATCAAGCTCGTGGTTTAAAAGTGTTTGGAAATAGGACGTTTGGTTTGAGAATGCAGACTCTGCAGTGTTCCCATCCCTCCTTCATCCTTTCCTTGACGGAGAGCTCTTCAACAGGGTTTTTGGCCCCCAGGGCTGGTGAGAGAGAGGTGAGGGAGCAAGCGAGGGGGAGGGGGAAGGGGGAGAATTGGACATCAGAAGGCAGCCTCTAGTCTGCCTCATTTCTGCAGAATTTCCCAAACCATTCTAAGAAGCTCAGTCCTCCCCATTAAAACCAGTCGCCTCTGACATCCTGGCTGCTCTGTATTAAACTGGCATCGAAGCCCTTAACCTGCTGGATCGCCTTTCTCCAGACACCTGCCCAGCAGCAGACTAAACAAACAGGGATTCTCCACTGCGCAAAAGTTGGCTTCTTTCACTGGGTCTCCCATCTGTTAAAAAGCCATTGTCTGAGAAAGTGTTCAGCTAGGCGGGGAGCTGGAGCGATTGCATACTGAACTGCCCCCTTTTCCCCATAAAAAGCCCTCGTTAGCATTTTCTTTTCTCCCCGGTTTTCATGGCCTGATTTATTCATTGGTTTCACCTCTTCTCCCCTCCCCCTTGGTTCGAGAGGAGAGTCTCCTTGTCTTCGGTTTCTCAGGGGTCATGTCTTTTCAGTCACCAGGACAATACCCGCTGCTGGCATCTGCTTCCAGATCCAATCAGCCATATTGTGAACACATCCTGCCAGAGAATTGTTCCTCCTTTTGCTCGGCTTTGTTGCCAATTTCATGCCATGTATTGCTCCATGTTTTGTGCTTCATGAAGCTGTCAGGGGCATAAAAGTGGTCTGACCAGGGTCATAGTAAAAGGGGTGGGAATGAAACATCCACCCAAATGTCGAGCAGGCCACCCACAGTCCCCACATGGACACACAGACACACACTCACACAGTCCCCACCCACAGCCAGCCCACACACGCATGCACGAAATACACACAACCCACAACCACGCACGATTCGCACACACAGTACACACTCACACACCCACACAACTCACATACTTGCAGCATATACCCAAACACACACACGCACATCTGGAGCCCTCACACATCTTCTTTTCTCTCCCCAGGATTTAGTGGGCACTCCAGGAAGATACTTCATGATTCTCCAGAGGGATAAACGGTTTTATAAGGAACCAGAGAGACTGATTCCTTTAATAATGATAAGGAATATATTAAGTTGGGGGAGAGTGGGTATTGTGAAAGTTAAAGAGTTCAGATGCTTTTTTTTTCTTTTATCCTCAGGTATTTCTAATCACATACAAATATTAATAATCCTTCAGTGCACAATCTTAAAAACATACCAGGAAGGTCTTTACAAGGCACATTATACTACTCCAGATTAAAAGGCCAATATAGGAAGCATATTCACTTTTTGGAGACACTAACCTCTCATAAAGAACAACAATATATAAACATAAAGAAACATGTCAACAAAAGTATAAAAATTAAGCTCTTGGAATTGGGGGGAGGTTGTCCATGAGCCCCTTCTGTCTGAGTTGAGGCTCTTGGGTACAGGAGTGTTCTGATTTATCAAGAGGCTCTTTGTAAACCGTGGATTAGCCTGCTGCAGCACAAAGGACCAAACTCCCTTGCAAAGCTTTGCTGAAACCCAGCTTTCAGGAAGGAGGGGAGCTGGGGCTACGCGTCCCATCACGCAGAGTCCCACCAATTGAATTGGGCCTGACTGCTGGCTGCCAGCCAGCTGAGGGGAAGTTGCCTTTCTCATTAATGTCATAAGTTAAGGAAAAGAGGGAGGGAAAATGGAGAATGAAAACTCAAAATCCTCATGACGAAAATTCCACTGAAGTTTTCCCATTTTATCTCTACAGAGTTCTTTGTTTTTCTATTTCAAAGAAGTAGAGATTCTGAAAGGTAACTTCTTTATAGTCCATTATATCTATACTTATATTTTCCCATGTTTCTATTCCAGCACCATGAGTACGTCTTTGCCTTTTTCTATGAGGGCATTTTTTTGATTGTTGTTGGTTGTGAATGCCAAAGAGTTTTAGAAAAGAGCAGATTCCCATGTGTGGACACAGGAGAAGGCCACCTACTGGGGCAGTTCTCCTCTGTCTCCCATCTCTAATGAACTCATACACAGGCCTGTTCTGGTGCTTAAGATTTCCATGATTGGAGTCCCTCCTCTAGAGAGAGTTATAATCTACTATCTCCAAAAGGACATAACAAAATGCAAATTTGTAACTCCTGGGGTACATTAAAACATGAAGTTTTAGCATCCACTTCCACCAATAATCACATGAGTGAGGAACAGATGCTCCCAACTGAAGGAAACAAAGGATGGGTAAATTTTGATCAAGAGAATGAGGTGGGGCTTCCCTGGTGGTACAGTGGTTGAGTCTGCCTGCCGATGCAGGGGACACGGGTTCGTGCCCCGGTCCGGGAAGATCCCACATGCCGCGGAGCAGCTGGGCCCGTGAGCCGTGGCCACTGAGCCTGCATGTCCGGAGCCTGTGCTCCACAACGGGAGAGGCCACGACAGTGAAAGGCCCGCGTACCAAAAAAAAAAAAGAGAGAGATAATGAGGTGTAAGGAACAGAGGTGGAAAACATGAAGATCTGAGTCACAGTTGTTCTCTGAAAGTGAGCCAGCTTTTGCTTCTCTGCAGGGAATTGTGAGTAGCAGGAGAATCCTGCCCTGGGAATGGGGAAGAAAAGAAGGTACAAGGTGGGAAATGCCAAGATAGAGTCAGGCCAGACTACATGTAGTCTATCAGGTATAACTTTAGAAATACTGAAGGAAGTCTTCATGCCCCGCCGATCCCTGGCTGATACATGATATTCTATGTGGAGCTTTATTTAATTAGCCAAAAACTTTAACAGCAACTTTACTACAGGTACCCTGTTATGGACTGAATATTTGTGTCCCCCTGCCACATTTATATTTTGAAGCCCTAATCCTCAGTGTGGCTGTATTTGGAAACGGGGCCTCTAAGGAAGGAATTAAGGTTAAATGAGGTCATAAGGGTGGAGCCCTCATCCAATAGGATTAGTGTTCTTATAAGAAGAGACACCAGAGAATGAGCTCTGTCTCTCCACACACACAAAAAAGAAATAATGTGAGCACACAGTAAGATGGCGGCCACCTACAAGCCAAGAGGTCTCATAACGAAACCTACCTTGTTGATGTCTTGATCTTGAACTAACAACCTCCATAACTGTGAGAAATAAACTTCTGCTGTGGTATTTTGTTAGGACAGCTCAAGCTGACTAAGACAAACCCCAAGGTGGGCTAAGTGTGATTTAGAAAGAAAGATTCAGAAAGAAAGGGTAAAACGTATGAGCACTGCATGTCACTCTCCAAAATAGGGTGTCCTTTCACAGTCTGCCCTGGAACAGGATTGTTTGGAGTTGGGACTTTCTCTACCCTGACCCACCTCAGTCCTATTTTCCTGTACCTTTGAACCCCCTACGCTCTCTGAGTGATTTCTACTTAGAAACTTAATTCATCAGGGTTTTCTGAGAAACATGTGACTGCCAAAAAGTAACATACACAAATCAAGGTGAAGGAAGCCTCACTGAAGGAAAATCCTGAAAGTCTGCATTTCACCCACCTCCTCTGGTAATGTCTGTACTTGGCTCCCACTCACCCTCGCTGTCCACTAGATGTTGGTTCAATATCTATTGTATGTCAGCTGCTACAATGAGCTCTGATATACATACATGAGTAAGTCACAACGCCTGCACTCAGAGAGCTTCAAATCTGGTAAGAGAGAGAGGCACTTACATCAAATGTCACAATTCAATATATATCACGATATAAAAATTGTTGTACAGAAGTAGAGTGGAGAACAAGTAACTGCCCAAGAAAAGTGAAAGGACCTGGTATATTGAATAGGGGGATGTGCAGGAAAGTTAAAATACAAGATACATGGGACTTAAAGGATGGGAGAGTTAGGACAGAGGACATCGAGATGTAAAAGACATGAAGGGCCATACTAAGAAACTGCTCCCCAGGGCATACAGGATTGGAGACTAAAGAGAGGAGACAGAGTAGTACTTGGGTGATACCAGTTCAGAGAGAAAAGAAGGTGACCTCAAATACCCAATATCCTAACCTAACCCCAAGTGCCGCAGTCCTTTACTCTTCTAATGACTTCATCATTTTTAACTTTTTCAAGGGCCTTTTGAAATTCAAAATGCAGCCGATGTTACCAGAGTCCAAAATGTGCTCTCTTTTCTGTCGTTTCATGAATTTTCCTTTCTTCTCTGGCCCTATACTTTTATTTATGTTTAATAAGGACATTGAGACAGCAGGACTCGTAAGAGGGCCAGAGCCAGCTTTGTGCTCTGTGTGAGCGTGTATGTGTGTGTTAAACAATTTCATGGACATCTGTCATGCACAGTTAACTTTGCATTGCTGCATTTTAAGTGGTGGGCCCAGGCTTGGCCGGCAGTGATGAAGTAGCTGGCAGTTTTCAAAAAGCCACAGGATAACAGAGCATGAATCATAAAACACACTACTGTGTAGCAATATCCAAGTTCATTCAATGCAATGAAACCATGCAGAGGCCCTTTATCCCCAGCTAATTATGTGGAAACGTCTAAGACAATAAAGCATCTGGTGGTCTTTCTTCCCCGTTTCAATTTTTCTCAATATTGTGACAGGGGAAAGTATTGTGCCTTTCCCAGGGTAGTTGCAGTGAAGAGGAGTAAAAGCAAGGGTCAGGGAAGAGCAAATAGATGAATTTATAACTTTCTTTTTATTTATTCCCTCCCCATTGTCTCTCTGGAAGTCTTCCTTCAGGGCTGTATTTTGGGATCACTATTCTCATTGCACTCTGCTCAAATCCCCTTTTCTCCCTCTTTAGAAAAATACCACCCAAACTGCCAGACCTTCCATGATTCCCTGTTGCTGGTGGGGCTTTCTCCGCTGTGGGCATCCAGGAATTCAAGTCTAAGATTTATAATCACTCTCCAGACTCAGGTTAAGGAAAGGGTTCATACTTCCACGAATGAAACCTAACATGTGATTGCCTTTTTAGGAAGAGGTGAAAAGAATGGTCCCTGTGATTAAGGTTTTCCCAGAGAGGGTTCCCGTAATTGCCTCACACATGGTTCTTTTTGCTGTTCTCTGGAAAACACACGCAAATGCCATGCGAGCACTCCTGGGGGTTCTGATGAAAGCCCCTTTATAGCTAAGCGCTGTGTGATGAGACTGAGCCAGAGTCTGATGTGGTGACTAATTGGTACCACTAGCTTAAAAAGCTAATAAGTTAATTAGATTAACTTCATTCATGTTTGCACAGGGCTTTGAAAAGGGAACACTACAGGAGCCCTAAGCTTCTCTGAATTGAGATCCAGTGCAGCTCCATGCTGGGTACAAGCTTTCCCCGAAACGACATGAGTCTATTGTGGTTATATTCTGTTTCTTAATTCCTCAGTCACCTCCCAATCTTTCTCAAAAGTCAAATTAAAGTGACATAATATGCCTTTATCTTCTATTGCATCTTCTATTGTATCTTCTACTGCAACATTTTCAGTCATTATAAATTTATATTTAAATTTAAATCAACATGAATATTTCTGTTTTCCTGCTTTCTCTGGGTATTATTATGTCATAATATCCAAGTCATCCTAATGCCAGCTTAAGAATCAAGTCAGATTCTTTTAAATCTAAAGACAGAAATAATTGCAAGAAAATTTAACTGAGTGGTATTAGCATTCTCTTTGGCTTGCTTAATTACCTTACACTTAAAAATGCAGTGAGGGCTAGGGTTATGGTATTATTGTTTTTTGTGAAGTTTCAGCATTAAGTAAATTTTGTATGCATCATCAATGCTCCCTTTATCTATCTATCTATCTATCAATCTGTATCATCTACCTATATCATCTATCTATCTACCTCATGTATTCAAGCAAACTTTGAAAAAGACACGAAAGTAATGCTCAGGAGATACAAAGATGATGAAGGCAGAGTACAGCCCTTAAGGAACTTTTAATCTAGGACATATAATATTGCCTCTGGATAAAGAATGTAAGAGTAAAGCAAGGAGAGAGATGATTGACAAGGTAGCTTTTGAGCTGAACCTGAAAGAGTTTTTATGGGTGGAGATGAAGGAAAGGACATACCCTTCACAAAATAAACAACATAAACAAAGCAGGGGACATGGCACATCCAATACACAGAAAATAATCCAATATGGCCAAGGTACATGCACACAAGGAAATGAGAAATGGGGCTGAAAAAGCATATGGGGCCAGATCATGAATAGTGTTTCTCAGATTTGGGATTGTGTGTGTGTGTGTGTGTGTGTGTGTGTGTGTGTGTTGCATTGTTTGTCTAATCAGAGAAGTCACATGGAATGAATCAAGCAAGGAAAAGCAATGGGAAGACCAGTGAAGGCATTTTGAGGCTGTCCTTTAAAAGTCAATAAAGATCCAAGCCAAAGTGGTGGCAAAAGGTAATGAAAACGAAAGGGAAGGAAAAAGGCACGTCAAACATTCGTGAGCTTTTTAAGTGAAAAGAAATTTTAAAGAGCAGAATACAAATCAAAATGTATAGTTTAATCACATAAAATCACATTTCGTATTTATGAAGTTTTATCCTCTCTGCGTGGTATGTTTAAAAGTGTTTGCTTAGAACCTTTGTGACTTACTTATTTTTCTCAGTAATTAATATGTATTATTTTTAAAATAAAATATTTTAAATCCTATCCACTGATGAAAGCACAGTAGCATCCCTAAAGGAAAAACTTGAAAAGTAATTCTGATCGAGTGATTGTCAAGCTAAAACCAAAAAAAAAAGAGTGTTGAAACTCAGGGTAGTGTAGTGGAAGAGCATCATAGGAATTAAAGGTGACTCCACTTGAGTTTTGATTCCAGCTTCACAATATAACTACGTATAATTCTGGGCAAGTTGCTTAACTTCTCTCTGACTCTCCATTTTCTCATCTATAAAATAGGGTAATAATAGTGCCTGCTTTACAGGCGCTAACAGGGTTCTTGTTAGGATGAAATGAGATCGTGCGGGTACAGTACCTAACATGTGGTAGACACTCAGTGAATGTTACTCTCCCACCTCCCTCACCACTCAGAATCAGAACCTAGTAGAGTGTATGAAGGTACATAGAGAGACCATAACAACGCAATTTCTCACTGTTCACTTTGCCTGGCCTTGGGAAGCCTAGACCCCGCACTCTCAGGGAAGAAGAATGGTACCAACCAGCCTTTCCTAGTCTATAAGCACACTGCAACATTACTTCCAACACATCGCCTCTGCCTCCTTCTCTTCTGCTGCCCAACACAGAGTTCTCTGCTGCATGCAGGCTTGGAGAAGGACAGAGACATTATCTTCACCCTGCCTGTGTTAGTTTTCTAGGGCTATCATAATAAAGTACCACAAACTCAATGAATTAAAACAACAGAAATGTATTCTCTCACAGTTCTGGAGTCCAGAAGTCCAAAATCAAGGTATTTGTAGGGCTGCATTCACTCCAAAGTCTTTAGCGGAGAATCCTTCCTTGCTTCTAGGAATCCTTGGCTTGTGGTAGCAATATCCCTGATCTCCTCATATGGTCTTCTTCTCTGTGCTCCTGTGTGTCCCTTTCTGTCTCTTATAAGGACACTCTCATTGCATCTAATTCAATCATCCCCATTCTTATCTTAATTACATCTGCAAAGACCCTATTTCCAAGTAAGATCATATTCCGAGGTTTCTGGTGGGTGGACATGAATTTTGAGGGGACACTATGCCACCCACTACAGTGCTTTAAATCAAATTAATTTCTATGTCAGCTGAAAGAGTCCAAAAGAAATGATACCCCTGTAGCAACAAGCATACCTAATGCCCAGATCTTGGTTTCTATTGATAATACCATTCTCCAATGAAAGAGAGTAGTGCTTCTTAGAGAGAGGTGGCTGATTCTAGGACTGGGACAGGAAACATACAAGATCTTGGAACATCTCGTAGAGCCAGAAAGTAAGAAAGTGCTCTCTCACTCACACACACACACGGGAATATGTCGAAGGAGCACAGTACCTATGTGAGTGACCCCGGGTGATACCACACGAGCAGATGAACTACCCAGCTGAGTCCAACCAGCCTACAGGATTATGAGAAAGAATAAGCCATGTTGTTTTAAGCCAACTAAGTTTTGGGTGTTTTGTTTCACAGCAATAGATAAGAAAGACAGGTAACTTTTTCTTACTAAAGTGGTGACGATACGTTTTTAAAATGTTAATGTTGTTAGGAGTACATTAAGATATGGCCAGTCAAAATTTAAATAGTTACAATTTTTTCTGGCAAAATAAAGGAGCCTAGGAGCAACCAAAAGAACTCCCAATGGCCAAAACTGGAACAAATTGAACACAACAAATAAAGTAGTCTTGAATTATAGCACAAATTAGTAAGCAAACATCCATGAGTCCATGGTGACATAAATAATGACTAAATAAATTAATAAATGGGAGAGAGACAAATCTCCACTGCAGAATTCCAAATAAATTACATAGATAATCCACCCTTAAGGAAGTAGGGCATACTATCACTCCTTATGTAGGCTACACATAGTGACTTCTTTCCAAAATGTACAGTATGGAAAGGGGGTAAAAGGAGTAACTTTCCAGTGGAGAAAACTGACAAACACTACATCAGTCAGCTAACCAAAGTTAACAACAGCAGTCCTAATTCATGTTGATAGTATGTACCCTTGATAGGGTGTGATAAAAAATTGGCCTCTGTTGAAATGAAGAAAATTTAGAGCACAAAACTTAAAATGTTTTCTTGGTTGACAGGATGTGAGTTGTTTGGATCATCAGGCTGAAGTGGAGTAAGAAATCACTTCCCCATGTCATGGAGGACAAAAGATTAAAGAGTGGCCATCAGCTGTCTAACGCTGGTTATTTCTGTGAGTTAAAAGGAGATCCAAGCATCTTAAAATGTTAATTTGAAGAGACTTATTTAATCATTTCATTATTGACATAAAAGAAGCAATTCCAGATATAACCAGTAATTTGCCCAATACAATTCGGTGGCAACAGAGCAAGCAGGTACCCCAAGAGGCCCAAGAATCTACCGGGTGCCCTTTCCACCTCAATGTCAAAGCTACAATCTACTGGGCTTCACTGGTGGCACAGTGGTTGAGAGTTCGCCTGCCAATGCAGGGGACACGGGTTCGTGCCCCAGTCCGGGAAGATCCCACATGCCATGGAGCGGCTGGGCCCGTGAGCCGTGGCCACTGAGCTTGCATATCCAGAGCCTGTGCTCCGCAACGGGAGAGGCCACAACAGTGAGAGGCCCACGTACTGCAGAAAAAAACAAACAAAAAACCCTATAATCTACTGAAGGTTATTTATTTGATAACCTGTGATAACAGGTTCTCCATTATTGCTCCTCTTCCTCCATTCTTTAAATGTGAGTGTTCCATCCTTAGCCCTTGCCAGACTCATCTTCCACAAAAATATCTGAGCTACTTACTGGATCTTCTAAACAGCGAGCCCTTCAAGACTTTCATTGGCAAGTAGTGCCATCCTTTCTTTCTTTCTCTGTTAAAACCCTACTCATTTTTCTCAAGACAGTTAAAACACCATGAAACTAGTCTTCTTTATTGAAATTACCAATCCTGCTTTGTTATGTGCTACCAGAACACAAGAAGGCTGTCTACAGTAGTGGTTGAGTGTGGGCTCAGGAGTTAGACTGCCTGCTTTTGACTCTTGACCCTTCCACAATTATACCTCAGCTTCTTTTTCTGTAAAACGGGAAAATCACAATAATGATCTCCTATAGTACAGTGAGGATTAAGTGAGTTACTATATGTAAGAAATCTAGAATAGTACATTAGACATATTTAGTTCTCAATAAATGTTCACTATCAGAGTTATTGTAGCATGGTGCCATACTGAATTAAAATTATTCATTTACTTGTCTAACTCTTTTACTAGAATATGAGAATCTTGAGGGTGGGAGCAGGTCCCATTCAACAGTCTACACCCAACCTATACCACCAGACCACAGAACAGGTGTGTAAACTGTTTGTTGATCATATAGAGTACTTAGCTGAGAATAAATGGGAATGAAATAAACTGATGTTGATCTGAGAGTATCCAGCAGTTCCCCTGGCCAGGCAAAGGTATGATGCTCCTATAACGACACACAAAACTCCTGAAAATAAGACTTCAACTACGTGGAGAGCTGCCGGAGACTACAAATGCTGAAAGCGGGACATGAGATAAATACCTGACTTGCCTGAAGCACGCAGAATGATGGAAGAAATGAGAACTACAAATGTAGTTCAGACCAAAAAAATTTATATTTAGACTATTTGGGAATATAAAAATAGACAGAATTTGGGACAAATTAAATTTAACAAAAATGTATTTTGTAGCTATTACAAACTCCCATCTACTGTATTTTTTTCTCTTCTGCCACCTAGCCCTTTCTACCTTTCTTTCTTTTCCAAGAAGTTCTACCAAAAATTATTTACTTGTTGATTCAGCCAATATTCATCAAATATGCCCAGTGCTAGGTCATATCTACCTTTCTTTGGAGTTAATTTATGAAACCTCTCCTAGATTCTTACTCTTAAAGGGGAAATGTCATATCTTCTACATTTTCTCTCTCTCACAGCATGTAATGCAGTCCCTTTCACCTAGGAATCAGTTAATATTTTCTGGCTGACTAAATGAAAAGGAACTGAGGGGGAAGTATAAATGGAGAGAAGGGGACATATGAGTGTCAATTGGCTGGTGGAATCTGCAGGATTTAGTAACTTTTTAGATGTGCTAGAGTAATGGAGCCAAAACAATTAAAGACCGAGCATTCTGATCTGGGCATTAAAAGAAGCTGGCACTTTTTAGAGGAATCAGATGTCATTTACAGCAGCTGGTTTCAGAAGCAAGAAAATAAACATGGTCCAGACCTGTTGACTGGGGGTGTTTGGTGAAATATCCAAATGGAATATCTAGGCCATGGCTGACTGGATGATTCTAGAGCAGAGTCATAGATGTGAGAGTCAGCTGCATTAAGATAGGAACTGAAGACAGTGAAAGATGTGAGACTGCTGAGGAAATCATGAAGAAACAAGAGGAAAGCTCCAAGAATGGATTACAGAGGAGAAGCACTGAAGGAGTCTGAGGCAAAGCAATGAGAGAAGAAGGAAAGGAGTGGTATCATGGGCATCACAGAGGAGCCAAAGCAAGGAAGCAGTTTCTTGAAGGAGGATGTGGTCAACCATGTCAAATGTGCCAGGGTCAGAGGAAGTTGAGAAAGGATGAGAAAAAGACATTGGCTGGTGGAGAGCAGATTCAGGAGCTTCGCAGAGGCAGGGTAGCCACTGTGAAAAGCTAACGCCTCCAAAAGCCTTAAGAAGATTAAGGCAGTCTCTAGGTCCCTCCACATCTCTACAAATGACCCAATTTCATTCATTTTTATGGCTGAGTAAAATTCCATTGTATATATGGATCCTAGAGACTGTCATACAGGGTGAAGAAAGTCAGAAAGAGAAAAACAAATATCATATATTAACACATATATGTGGAATCTGAAAAAAATGGTATAGACTATCTTATTTACAAAGCAGAAATAGAGACACAGACATAGAAAACAAACATATGGATACCAGGGGGAAGGGGGGGTGGGATGAATTGGGAGATGGGGATTGAAATATATACACTATTGATACTATATATAAAATAGATAACTAATGAGAACCTACTGTATAGCACAGGGAACTCTACTCAGTGCTCTGTGGTGACCTAAATGGGAAGGAAATCCAAAAAAGAAGGGATATATGTATACATATAGCTGATTCACTTTGCTGTACAGTAGAAACTAACACAACACGGTAAAGCAGCTACACTCCAATAAAATTTTTTTTTAAAAAAAAGAAGATTAAGGCAATGACTGTGGACCACTTTCAAGAAGCTGCAACTGAAGGGAAAGGATTTAACACCTGTTGTCGTTTGAACAAATGAATAACTGAAGTGATCAAATGAACATGTCCTTCCAGGTGTGAGAGCCATGAGACAGAAAAGGCTTAGATAGATGATCAAATAACTGACCTTAGAGGAACTTTCTAGACACATGAAGTCAACCCTCCAATGTTCCCTAGGAGGAAACCCAGAATGGTTAGGGAGCTAGTTCAGAGTCACCCGGCAAGCTCACGTCAGGAAGAGATTCAAATGAATGTCTCCAATCACCCAGCCGGGTGATCTGCCCACTGCCCTGCCTTTGCAACATGAACCTTCAACTTGGCAAAGAAGAAACAAAAAGAAAAGAAACAGATTATGCCTTTTCTTGTTCTCCTCCCAGTTACTTCTTCTAACCATCTATCATCCTTCGTGAAGATACAACGCTCATCCTTCCTAATTGGTCGGTAATAAACTATTGCTTTCCACAGGGAAGTTGGCACAGGGATGTTTCCAAAGTTATTGGACAAGGACATCACATTCTCCCTATCAAAGTGACATTCACCTTGCCATGAATACACAAGGCCCCAAGGGACCAAATTCACATGGGAAGAGAGAAGTTGGCAAGAACAGCATTGGTGGGGAAGCAGATTTTCCTCTTAGTTTCATACAGGCAGGGTCTACACAGCCAAAATGGACTACTAGGCAGGACTGAGGGGTAATCTAGAAAACTCAGGCATTGTAAATACCCAATCCAGTCACTCTGGCCTCCAGGTAAAGAAAAACATTTTCCCTAGGCCTACCAAGTTTCCTCCCCATGGATGAAAACTGCTCTAGGACCTATGCCTGAGGACTCATGGATCCCAAATGATGGCATTGCCAAGCTGGCAAGGGATTATGTGAGGCTTCTGTCCAATAGCAAATTGGATTCCATCTGCCATCCCCACCCCTTTCTTAGTCCTCCTTGACACTAAGAGGGTATTTGGGAAGGAACACTCCCTCTGTGCAGCCACTAGGGGACCATTTAATGCATTACATTAGTAATTCAGTGTCTGGGGTCTGGCTAATGCAGATTCACTGGCGAAGGATCCAGATGCTATGGTGATAGGTGATTTAGCATAGCATGGGTAACTACAATGCATCATTCACTACTTCATTTGTTGGCTTCACTTACTGACTGGCTTCAGCCAGTTCTAGTGGAAAAAGATATTTCTCACCAGTAAGTCATTTTGTGCTTTCCTTGGATTGCCTCTTCTAGGAATCTTGAATCCAGACTTTCACATTAAAATGGAAGAATAATTTTTAGTGTTTGTTTTCTCCATATAAAAAAGGGTCTGGAGTATCAAGCATTGTGGACTCCTCTCTATGTCCAAGTCACTGGGTAGATAACTGACAACTCCTTCAGGCCAGGGGAAACTTGGAAATTCAGAATTTATTTATGTATTTATTTATTTATTTAAATTGAAGTATAGTTGACTTACAATATTATATTAGTTTCAGATGTACAGCATAGTGTTCAGTATTTTAACAGATTATGCTCCATTATAAATTATTACAAAATAATGGCTGTAATTTCCCGTGCTGTACAATATATCCTTGCTGCTTATCAGTTTTATACATAGTAGTTTGTATCTCTTAATTCCATAACCCTACTTTGCCCCTCCCCCTTCCCTCTCCCCACTGATAACCACTAGTTTGTTTTCTATATCTGTGAGTCTGTTTCTGTTTTGCTACATATGTCCATCTCTATTCATGTGGGTTTTTTTAGATTCCACATGTAAGTGATATCATACGGTATTTGTCTTTCTCTGTTTGACTTATTTCTCCAAGCATTATATTCTCTAGGTCCATCCACACTGCTGCAAATGGCAGAATTCCATTCTTTTTTGTGGTTAATATTCCATTATGTATCTATACCACATCTTCCTTATCCATTCATCTATTGATGGACACTTAGGTTGCTTCTATATCTTGGCAATTATAAGTAACACTGCTATGAACATTGGGGTGCATGTTCCTTTTCCAATTAGTATTTTCATTTTTTCCAGAGATATACTTAGGAGTAGAATTGCTGGGTCACATGGTAGTTCTATTTTTAGTCTTTTGAGGAAACTCCATACTGTTTTCCACAGTGCCTACCCCAATTTACATTCCCACCAACAGTGTACAGGGTTCCCCTTTTCCACAGTATTGCCAACATTTGTCATTTGTGGTCTTTTTGACAACAGTCATTCTGACAGGTGTGAGGTGATATATCACTGTGATTTTGATTTGCATTTCTCTGATAATTAGCCATGTTGAGCATCTTTTCATGTGTCTGTTGGCCATCCGTATGTCTTCTTTGGAAAAATGTTTATTTAGGTCTTCTGCCCAATTTTTAATCAGGTTGTTTGGGGTTTTTTTGATGTTGAGTTGTATGAGCTATTTATATATTTTGGATATTAGCCATTTATTGGTCGTATAATTTGCAAATATTTTCTCCCACTCCATAGGTTGTCTTTTCATTTTGCCGACAGTTTCCATCGCTGTGCAAAAGCTTCCAAGTTTAATTAGGTCCCATTTGTTTATTTTTGCTTTTATTTCCTTTGACTTAGGAGATAAATCCAAAAAAATATTGTTATGATTTATGTCAAAGAATGCTCTGCCTATGTTTTCTTCTAGGAATTTTATGGTTTGGTGTCTTACATTTAGGTCTTTAATCCATTTTGAGTTTATTTTTGTATATGGTGTGAGAAAGTCTTCTCCTCTCATTCTTTTAAGTGTAGCTGTCCAGTTTTCCCAGCACCACTTATTGAAGAGACTATCTTTTCTCCACCGTATATTCTTGTCTCCTTTGTCATAGGTTAATTGACCACAAGTGGGCGGGTTTATTTCTGGGCTCTCTGTTCAGTTCCATTGATCCATGTGTCTCTTTTTGTGCCAACACCATGCTCCTTTAATTACTGTAGCTTTGCAGTATAGTCTGAAGTGAGGGAGGGTGATACCACCCGTTTTGTTCTTTTTTTTCTCAGAACTGCTTTGGTAGTTTGGGGTCTTTTGTTGTTCCATATAAATTTCAGGATTATTTGTTCTAATTCTGTGAAAAATGTCATGGGTATGTTGATAAGTATTGCATTAAATCTGTAGATTGCTTTGGGTATAGTATGGTCATTTTAACAATAATAATTCTTCCAATCCAAGAGCACAGGCTATCTTTCCATTTCTTTGTATCTTAAATTTCCTTCATGAATGTCTTATAGTTTTCAGAGTATAGGTCTTTTACCTCGGGTATTTAAAATACCCCCTTGCGTTTCTTTGGCCCTTCTACACCCTACAACACCTTCCCCAACTGGAAACATACAGTTCTGTCAGAACGGCGGTCCCCAACATTTAGGCAGCAGGGACCGGTTTTGTGGAAGACAATTTTTCCACAGACAGGGGGAGGGAAGTGGGATGGTTCAGGCAGTAACGCGAGTGATAGGGAAAGGCAGATGAAGCTTTGCCTGCTCGCCCGCCACTCACCTCCTGCTGTGTGGCCTTGTTCCTAACAGGTTGCGGACTGGGTACTGGTCCATGGCCCAGAGGTTAGGGACTCCTGTGTCAGAGACATACCCACTTTCAGCACAACTATATCTATTCATGCATGAATGAAGGCTCATAGGACTGCTAACACTTATCCAGTCACAAGAGCAGATTATACCCAAGTACTCATTCTTGTTCCCCTTTTTATTTTTTCCCATCCCCCCAAAAAGTCCATAAACATAAGAGTATTGGAGACAAGCTGGGTAATCTGCCTCTTCACAAAGCTGACACAAACCTTAGCAGAATAATAATGTACTCAGAAGCCACCTAGTCAGCAATGCAATAATGGTCCCTGGGTTCAAGTCTATGATACATTAGAATATAATTTGGCTGGAGATTCTCTCTCTATTATGGAGAACAAATGCATTTTTGAATAACTTGAGGAAGAGGTCATGCTATTATTTATGATGGGTAAACTCAAAGACAGTCAGAGAGGAGACACAGTTAAGATAAGCCCCTGGAAAGTATATATGCTCTTTCAAATCTAATCCTATTTTTTAGGTCACTCTCTTCACTTTCAGGGCAGGAAACTTGGCTGTCATCTGGGGCTCCATTTTCAGTTTGTTGGGAGATTTCAGACAACTGCTGAATCTCTCAGTGCCCCCCAGTTACTCCATCTATGGAGAATGGAAAATACCACCTATCTGAAGCTATAGGGGACACTGAAAAGTTGTTGGTGCTGTTATAGTTGTGGTGGTGGTTTCCCAAAAGACTGGAATCTGGCCAATTTTCAAGAGCTTTGAGAGAGCTGAGTAACATGGCTTTTCTTCTTAAGCATACCATGTTAAAAACATGCCTGTGTGAAACCTGGACAGCTACAGGCAAAATAATGAAATTAGAACACTCCCTAACACCATACACAAAAATAAACTCAAAATGGTTTAAAGACCTAAATGTAAGACCGGACACTATAAAACTCTTAGAGGAAAACACAGGCAGAACACTCGCTGACATAAATTGTGGCAAGATCTTTTTTGACCCACCTCCTACAGTAATGAAAATAAAAATAAAAATAAACAAATGAGACCTAATTAAACTTAAAACCTTTTGCACAGAAAAGGGAACCATAAACAAGATGAAAAGACAACCCTTAAAATGGGAGAAAATATTTGCCAATGAAGAAACTGACAAAGGATTAATCTCCAAAATATACAAACAGCTCATGCAGTTCAATATCAAAACAACAACCCAATCAAAAAATGGGCAGAAGACCTAAATAGACATTACTCCAAAGAAGAAATACAAATGCCCAACAAACACATGAAAAGACCTCAACATCACTAATTATTAGAGAAATGAAAATCGAAACTACAATGAGGTATCACCTCACACTGGTCAGAATGGCCATCAACAAAAAATCTACAAACAATAAATGCTGGAGAGGGTGTGGAGAAAAGGGAATGCCCTTACACTGTTGGTGGGAATGTAAACTGACACAGCCACTATGGAGAAGAGTATGGAGATTCCGTAAAAAACTAAAAATAGAACTAACATATGACCCAGCAATCCCACTCCTGGGCATACACCTGGAGAAGACCATAATTCAAAAAGATACATGCACCCCAGAGGGCTGACGGCAGAAGAAAGAAGAACTACAATCCTACAGCCTGTGGAAGAAAAACCACATTCACAAAAAGACAGAAAAAATGGAAAGGCAGAGGACAATGTACCAGATGCAGGAACAAGATAAAACCCCAGAAAAACAACTAAATGAAGCAGAGATAGGCAACCTTCCAGAAAAAGAATTCAGAATAATGATAGTGAAGATGATCCAAGACCTTGGAAAAAGAATGGAGGCAAAGATCGAGAAGATGTAAGAAATGTTTAACAAAGACCTACAAGAATTAAAGAACAAACAAACAGAGATGAACAATACAATGACTGAAATGAAGAATACACTAGAAGGAATCAATAGCAGAATAACTGAGGCAGAAGAACAGATAAGTGACCTAGAAGTCAGGATGTTGGAAATCAGTGCCACGGAACAGAATACAGAGAAGAAGAATGAAAAGAAATGAAGACAGCCTAAAACACCTATGGGGGGGCTTCCCTGGTGGTGCAGTGGTTGAGAGTCCGCCTGCTGATGCAGGGGACACGGGTTCGTGCCCCGGTCCGGAAAGATCCCACATGCTGCGGAGCGGCTGGGCCCGTGAGCCATGGCCACTGAGCCTGCGCGTCCAGAGCCTGTGCTCTGCAACGGGAGAGGCCACAGCAGTGAGAGGCCCGCGTACCGCCAAACAAACAAACAAACAAAAAATAACCACCTATGGGACAACATTAAACACACCAACGTTTGCATTATAGGAGTCCCAGAAGGAGAAGACAGAGAGAAAGGACCAGAGAAAATATTTGAAGAAATTATAGTCAAAAACTTCCCTAACATGGGAAAGGAAATAGCCACCCAGGTCCAGGAAGCACAGACAGTCCCAGGCAGGATAAAGCCAAGGAGAAACACGCCAAGACACATAGTAATCAAACAAAAATTAAAGACAAAGAAAAATTATTTAAAGCAACAAGGAAAAAATGACAAATAATATACAAGGGAACCCCCATAAGGTTAACAGCTGATTTCTCAGCAGAAACTCTACAAGCCACAAGGGAGTGGCACGATATATTTAAAGTGGTGAAAAGGGAGAACCTACAAAAAATATCGATCTACCCGGCAAGGATCTCAGTCAGATTCGACGGAGAAATCAACAGCTTTACAGACAAGCAAAAGCTAAGAGAATTTAGCACCACGAAACCAGCTCTACAACAAATGCTAAAGGGACTTCTCTAAGTGGGAAACACAAGAGAAGAAAAGGACCTACAAAAACAAACCCAAAACAATTAAGAAAATGTTAATAAGAACGTACATATTGATAATTACCTTAAATGTGAATGGATTAAATGCTCGAACCAAAAGACACAGGCTCGCTGAATGGATACAAAAACAAGACCCATATATATATATATATATATATATATATATATATATATATAGTCTATAAGAGACCCACTTCAGACCTAGGGACACATTCAGACTGAAAGTGAGGAGATGGAGAAAGATATTCCATGCAAATGGAAATCAAAAGAAAGCTGTAGTAGTAATACTCATATCAGATAAAATAGACTTTAAAATAAAGACTGTTACAAGAGACAAGGAAGGACACTGCATAATGATCAAGGATCAATCCAAGAAGAAGATATAACAATTATAAATATATATGCACCCACAATAGAAGCATCTCAATACATAAGGCAAACGCTAACAGCTATACAAGAGGAAATCGACAGTAACACAGTAATAGTGGGGGACTTTAACAACTGACTTACACAAATGGACAGATCATCCAGACAAAAAATTAATATGGAAACACAAGCTTTAAATGACACGATAGACCAGATAGATTTAATTGATATTTATAGGACATCCCACCTGAAAGCAGCAGATTACACTTTCTTCTGAAGTGCACATGGAACATTCTCCAGCATAAATCACATCTTGGGTCACAAATCGAGCCTCAGTAAATTTAAGAAAATTGAAATCATATCAAGCATCGTTTCTGATGACAATGCTATGAGACTAGAAATCAATTAGAGGAAAAAAACGTAAAAAACACAAACACGGGCTTCCCTGGTGGTGCAGTGGTTGAGAGTCTGCCTGCCAATGTAGGGGACACGGGTTCGTGCCCCGGTCTGGGAGGATCCCACATGCCGTGAAGTGGCTGGGTCCATAAGCCATGGCCGCTGGGCCCGCGCATCCGGAGCCTGTGCTCCACAATGGGAGAGGCCACAACAGTGAGAGGCCCATGTACCGCAAAAAAACAAAAACACCCCACAAACACATGGAGGCTAAACAAACGTTAAAAAATAAACAAGAGGTCACTGAAGAAGTCAAAGAGGAAATCAGAAACTACCTAGAGACAAATGACAATGAAAACACGATGATCCAAAACCTATGGGATGCAGCAAAAGTTCTCAGAGGGAAGTTTATAGCAATACAATCCTACCTCAAGAAACAAGAAAAAGCTCAAATAAAAAATCTAACCTTACACTTAAAGGAACTAGAGAGAGTGGAACAAACAAACCCCAAAGTCAGTAGAAGGAAAGAAATCATAAAGATCAAAGCAGAAATAAATGAAACAGAACAAAGAAAACAATGGCAAAGATCAATAAAACTAAAAGCTGGTTCTTTGAGAAGATAAACAAAATTGATAAACCTTTAGCCAGAGTCATCAAGAAAAAGAGGGAGAGGACCCAAATCAATAAAATTAGAAATGAAAAAGGAGAAGTTCCAACGCACACTGCAGAAATACAAAGCATCCTAAGAGACTACAACAGGCAACTCTATGCCAATAAAATAGACAACCTGGAAGAAATGAACACATTCTTAGAAAGGTATAACCTTCTGAGACTGAACCAGGAAGAAATAGGAAATATGAGCAGACCATCACAAGTAATGAAATTTAAACTGTGATTAAAAATCTTCCAACAAACAAAAGTCCAGGACTAGATGGCTTCACAGGTGAATTCTACCAAACATTTAGAGAAGAGCTAACACCCATCCTTCTCAAATTCTTCCAAAAAACTGCAGAGGAAGGAACACTCCCAAACTCCTTCTATGAGGCCACCATCACCCTGATACCAAAACCAGACAAAGATACTAAAAAAAAACAAAATTATAGACCAATATCACTGATGAATATACATGCAAAAATCCTCAACAAAATACTAGCAAACAGAATCCAACAACACTTTAAAAGGATCATACACCATGATCAAGTGGGATTCATCCCAGGGATGCAAAGATTCTTCAATATATGCAAATCAATGAATGCAATACACCACAGTAACAAATTGAATAATAAAAACCATATGATCATCGCAATAGATGCCGAAAAAGCTATTGACAAAATTCAATATCCATTTATGATAAAAACTCTCCAGAAAGTGGGCATAGAGGGAACCTACCTCAACATAATAAAGGCCATATATGACAAACTCATAGCAAACATCATTCTCAATGGTGAAAAACTGAAAGCATTTCCTCTAAGATCAGGAATGAGACAAGGATATCCATTCTCGCCACTATTATTCAACATAGTTTTGGAAGTCCTAGCGACGGCAGAAAAGAAAAAGAAATAAAAGGAATACAAATTGGAAAAGAAGCAGTAAAACTGTCACTGTCTGCAGATGACATGATACTATACATAGAGAATCCTAAAGATGCCACTAGAAAACGACTACAGCTAATCAATGAATTTGGTAAAGCTGCAGGATACAGAATTAATGCACGGAAATCTCTTGCATTCCTATACACTAACAATGAAAGATCAGAAAGAGAAATTAAGGAAGCAATCCCATTCACCATTTCAACAAAGAGGATAAAATATCTAGGAATAAACCTACCTAAAGAGGTAAAAGACCTGTACTCAGAAAACTATAAGACACTGATGAAAGAAATCAAAGATGACACAAACAGATGGAGAGATATACCATGTTCTTGGATTGGAAGAATCAATACTGTGAAAATGACTATACTACACAAAGCAATCTACAGATCCAGTACAATCACTATCAAATTACCAATGGCATTTTTTACAGAACTAGGAGAAAAAAATCTTAAAATTTGTATGGAGACACAAAAGGCCCCAAATAGCCAAAGGAATCTTAAGGGGAAAAAAGCAGAGCTGGAGGAATCAGACTCCCTGACTTCAGACTATAGCACAAATCTACAGTAATCAAGACAATATGGTACTGGCACAAAAACAGAAACATAGATCAATGGAACAGGATAGAAAG
The DNA here is from genome assembly GCF_059928025.1 of Delphinapterus leucas. Lineage (NCBI taxonomy): Eukaryota > Metazoa > Chordata > Mammalia > Artiodactyla > Monodontidae > Delphinapterus > Delphinapterus leucas. The sequence continues at coordinate 98,056,737 of NC_143133.1, forward strand.
CCCAGAGATAAACCCACACACCTATGGTCAACTAGTCTATGACAAAGGGGTCAAGGATAT